>NC_143581.1:219417199-219717199 GCF_048544385.1 Mastigoproctus giganteus | reverse complement strand
TTAATGACCTTTAAAACATAACTATTATGAACTCTATATGACCTTGATGATACAGTTGTCTTAATGACCTTTAAAACATAACTATTAGGAATTCTATATGACCTTGATGATATAGTTGTCTTAATGACCTTTAAAACATAACTATTAGGAACTCTATATGACTTTCAGAACTTAACTATTAGGAACTCTAAATGTCCTCGTTGATATAGTTGTGTCTTAATGACCTTCAAAACATAATTATGAGCTCTATATGACCTTCAAAACATAACTATTATGAGCTCTATATGATCTTCAAAACATAACTATTATGAATTTTATATAACCTTCAAAACTTAACTATTAGGAACTCGAAATGACCTTGATGATATAGTTGTGTGATATTGACCTTCAAAACCTAAGTATTAGAAACTCTATATGACCTTAAAAACGCGATTATTAGGAACTATAAATGGCCTTGATGATATAGTTATGTTTTAAATGACCTTCAAAATATAATTGTGGTAATAGGGAGAACAATATTAGGACTTTCTATTCCGAAATCAGACGGTCTACCTGATACCGACTGAGAGGCCTAGAATAATTTATGATTAATTAAATAATTAAAACTCATACTTGCATAATCAAAAATCGATAAAACAATTAATATCTGTTACAAATTTTAATTTAAAAAATTTTGGTGAGAATTCGTATTAAAAGCTGCATATGATAGAACTTTTCCATTAATTAAATTTTAGAAAATATCTTATACCTTGCTGTTTGATCTATAATTTTCCGATTTTATTTGTTTTATTTTTCGGTTTAGAAATCAAAATTTTAAATTTGAAATGAAATGTAAAATTTTTAGTTGTACAGATTTTAACGAGAAAGAAACGGCTTTAATCATCGCACCAATTATTATTCTGAACCGAGATTTGAAGCGCTCATTATAAACGGAGTTCACTTTATCCCTATGTCATAAGAAAGTTGAAAGTATGTATAACGTTGAACTAAGGCAATTGCCTAGAAATGAGGCAAAACACTGAGTTGCATTAAAAGATTTTTTCGACTTAACTTCTACCATTAAATGAAGTTTGCATCTTAACGAAGTGGAAAGTACATTTTCCCTGTTTACACTTCTTTAACGACTTCTCCTTCGGGTACGTAAGACTGGTATAAAATACTGTCAATGTAGCAGAAGAAATATTACCGGTTTAAGAGACCATTAAGGCTTCTTAACTGCACTAAATTCTGCCTTCTTTCTCTTACTTACTGAGACTATTAAGTGGTGTGAGTACAATAATGAGCTAATATGGCAGGCTTGCAGATTTCGGTGAATATACATCTCGTTGCACATTCATTCTCCCTAATTTCTTCTGTCACTTCCCCATTTGTCATCGAATACACCGACTAACCTTTCTCTTCAGGACAGTAATTAGTAGATAATTGTTTGTCTCAGTAACTAAGTGTAATTGTGCAGAATTATCTTTAGTAATTTCTCTACTTCCTGGATAATGGAATGTTAATTAATGCTTCTACTACTGCTAACAATGTCATGGAGTCAAAATAACTTGAAATATTGCATATTCAGATGAGTGTTCAGCAGTATGGATTCGTTTTCATCCCAATCCACTGATCACCACAGTTCTGCTAATTTCTACTTGGCATTTAGCACTCGCCAAGGCTGGAACCGTGGCCAACTTAAACGTGTGTACTTGGCTATGCATATGATGATGTCTAAATGAATTTAAAAACAACTGTTACCAGCTATAAATATCACTGAAGATATTATTTTAAGAATATCTACATGACCTTCGAAACTTCATTATTATGACCGCTAAATGACATTGACGATATACAGTAACTAAAGTGATATCTAATTTCACACCATAAATATGGTAATCTCTAAATGAATTTAAAAATGGTTATATGACCTATTGAAGAAGTCAAAGATAAGCTTACAGTGATATCTGAATGACCTTCAAAAAATAACTATTGCGACCTTTAAATGACCTTCAAAAATAACTATTGCAACCTTTAAATGACCTTCAAAAAATAACTATTGCGACCTTTAAATGACATTCGAAAATGCTATAGTGCCCTTAAAATGATCTTCAAAATACAATGATGCCCTTTAAATGACCTTCAAAATACTATGATGACCTTTAGATGACATTCAAACAACTATGGTGATTTCTAGATGAATTTAAAAACATAACTATGGTAATCTCTAAATGACCTAAAGAACAACTATTGTGATCTCTTGATGAACCTAAAAACATAACTATGGTGATATCTAAATCACCTTCAAAACACAACTAAGCTAATCTCTATATGAACTTAAAAACAGTTATCATGATCTCTAAACGATGTCGAACATATACACTGAGCGATCACGGAATTATGACCACCTTCCTAATACTTCGTAGGTTCTCCTTTTGCTCCCAGTACAGCAGATATCCGACGTGGCGTTGATTCAAGATGTTGGAAGCGTTCTGGAGGTATGGCCAATCAAGTTGTGTGTAATGCCGCTACAAATTATTATTATTATTATTATTAATATCAATTTATTTCCGAAGAACTGTCCTTTTACAGCTATGCAGCTAGAGGACATGAGTTATATACAGAGAAAAAAACATAAAATACAGACATATGCATTGCATACAGAGCTAGATACAATATACGACCTTAAACAGCCACTGGTGAAGATACAAAAACATAAAGTTATAAGAAATACAAAAACATAAAGTTACAACAAGTACAAAAACATAAAGTTATAAGAAATACAAAAACATAAAGTTACAACAAGTACAAAAACATAAAGTTACAACAAATAAAAGTGCATCCGGATACATCGAAACGTGGATATTGCGGTATCACAGAGAGTCCACCTAGAGCTTGACTAAGGCATACATGTCTGCAAGAATGGAAGATCTGTAGGTTCTGTCCTTGCAAAGTTTCTCAGCGTCTATGGCTAATCTGTTAAATATTTGGAAGGAGTTGTGTGGAAACATGTTGTCCAAGGAGGACATGCTACGCAGCTTCGACCTGTATGGGGAGGTGTTGGACTGGCATCTTCTACTGTCGGACGGTCTGGCGATGATATCCCAAATATCGGGTGACTTCAGTTTTCCGGATAGAAGCTGAGAGAGGGTAAGAAGGTTCCTAGAGATGATGTGATACCTCCAAGGAAGCGTATTAAGATTGGTGACCAGAACAGATTTTGAGATTGTAGGTGTTAGCCCAGCAACCCTATTTAGCCATTTCAAGATCCAGAATTCCAGGGAGAGGAACCTGGCTTGGTATGATGAGGGTGCTGAGGACCATATAGTCGAGGCATATAATGGAATTGGGAAAATACAACGAAGAATGTATTTGATGATAAGGTCCGGGTTATGGAAGTTGGAGATCTCTTGTTTTACTGCCCATAAAGCAGAATATGTTTTCGTTCGAGTGGCATTAAAGTGAGGCAAGAAGGTGGGGTCTTTGTCCCAGATGATACCCAAATCTTTATGTTGGGTGACTTTTTTAACTGGAGAATTCGCAATAATGATGTCCACCTCGTTGGTATTTTTCTTCTTAGTGATAGAGAGTTGTGCAGTTTTCTCTTTATTAATGGAGAGCCCAATCGCATGAAGGTAGTTTTCCAGTTCATGTAGCTGTCGGTTGGAGCTCACAGTAATAGACTGGAGAGACTGGGGGCATTTTGTGATGACGAAGAACTTAATATCATCTGCGTAGGTGGTAAAATTAGTACGGTTTGATAGGAAGGGTTCTAAAGATGCGGAGAAGAGGGCGGCAGAGAGAACGCCCCCTTGGGGGAGCCCTCTGGAGCAGAGAATGTGGTGATTATGGTTTTGATTTCTGATCCATAGGATCCTGGACTGAAGGAGTTTCCTAAGGAGAACTAAGATGTTGCCAGAGATTTTGAAATAGTTGCACAGTATGGTACATAATGCATGGGTGGACAGATTGTCAAAGGCCGCCTTAATGTCGAGAAACACAATATCCAGTTGCTCTTTGTTGCTTAAGGTACTTTCAATTCTGAACAGTGTGTCCAAGAGGTTGGTGATCGTGGAACGTCCAGGTAGTACACTATGGAGGTATGGAGGTTTGTGGCCGAACATGTGATGGATGAGAGCAGGAAGTATGGCTCTTTCCAAGATTTTGAGAAAAGTGCATCCTACAGAAATTGGTCTGTAGTCATTAGGCAATTTTGGGTTAGACTTTTTTGGAACTGGAGAAACATAATATGTGTTCCAGATAGCAGGGTAAACTCCTGTTACGAGGACGGAATTGAATGCATCAAGCAAGAGATCAATGATATATACACTGCACAGTTTAACCATGAAAATAGGGAATCCATCCGGGCCAGTGGTAGACTTGTTGGGAAGACTGTTGATGACCTCAGTAAGGCGTTCCTTTGTGATGGCTATTTTATCCAGTGATGTCTGGTTAGCTGGTGGATTAACCCGAATAAAGGGGTTTGGGGCAGATAGGGGCTTAGTTGCGAGCGAGTTAGCCCATGCAAGGAAGGTGTCAGTGGACATGGGGGACTGTTGATTCTTGTTGGTGAAGATTCTTTTCCCAAGTTTCATTCTGTGTGCAATCCAGTCATTCTGCGCCTTCCTCCGAATGCGCAGGAAGCGTGCCCGATGTTTTTTATAGAGTTGGTAGTCGGCTAGATCCCGTGTTTTTTGCCATTTCCTGTATAGTTTCTGTTTCATGATGAAGGCGAGTTTTGCGTCGCTGGTAAACCAGTTCTTGGTCCTGGGAGACAGGCGTACAGATTTGGAGGCCCCTTCACAGGCGATGTCTTTTAACAAGTTTGCTAAATTGGTAAGCGTTTGATTAGGATGGCTAGCAGCAATTTTTTTCCAGTCTGTAGCTTTTAGTCTTTGTAGGATGATTTGAGGTTGCATATATTTTAATGAGAAGATCTTGAGTTGGGATTCTTTATGGTCATGCTGTTCAAGTTGTCGGGGAGAACATAGACATTCACTATCAAAGGAAATTGGGAGGTGATCTGATGCAAACTTAAAAATCGGCGTTGTGAGAGTAAGATGGTCAAGGTTATGAAATAAGAGGTCTAGGTTTTGATGTCGTCTTGTAGGTTGCGTATGGGTTAGTCTAAGGCCTAGAGATGAGAAGGAGCGAACGACGTCCTTCAAAGCAGCTTCGTGTCTTGGGGAAGGCATGTTGAAATCTCCTAAAACAAAGGTGAGCATGTGAGGCTTGAGGTGGGTTATAATCCAGGTAGTTAGCTCATCCCTTGTGTCGGGATTATGGTCAGGAGGTAAATATACCGCTACAACTTGAGTTCTCACTTCTTTAACTGTAAAAATTGCAGAAATGGCTTCAAATGCAGGGGAGTCGCTGAGTTGTGCACACACAAGGTGATGGATGTCTTTGTAAATGATGGAGACGCCACCTCCACGTTTGAGGTCCCTGCCGTTGCAAACATTTTTGTAATGGTGAGGAGTGGCCAAGTGGGTGAGTTGTCTTCCATGGTTAAGCCAAGTTTCCTGGATACAGATGATATCATATTCGTCGAGCAGGAGGAGAGATTGCAGAGGGGCCAATTTGTTAACAATGCTGCGCACATTTTGCGAGAAGACCCTGATTGTGTGGCATGTATGGAGGTTTTTTGGAATAGATGATTGCTATTGTAGAGGACGAGTAAGCAGGGATTGCTGAGGGGATGGCCTTTTTTCGTCCGAGAAAGGTCTGATAAGTATGCCTGGAGGCCAGAAGTCGGGATCCAGAACTTTTTCGTAGGCAGTGGGTGAACATCTTACAGCTATGGAGGTGATTGGTGTATCCAGACGCCTGATATGCCTTTCCATAGTGTCCTATAAGTGCTCTATGGGATTGATATCGGTAGAGTTCGAAGGCCAATCGATATGCTGGAAGTCAGAACTGTGTTCCTCAAACCATTCCTGCACAACAAGTGCCCGATGGCTCGGCGCATTGTCATCTAGGAAGACACCATCGCCATTCGGGAAAAAAATGTAACATAGCGGGATGTACACAGTCTGCAAGCAGTTGACGATAGCGGAGACCAGTGATACGTTGTTCCACATGCACCAGGGGTCCAAGTTACTGCCAGTGAAACATGCCCCACACCATACAACCGCCTCCACCGGCCTGCATTTTTGATACCATGCATGATGGATCAAAAGCCTCATGTTGTTGACGCCAAATCCGTACACGACCACCATCCACGGTGTGGAGTAAATAACGTGACTAATCCGACCAGCACACCTTCCAGTCCTCTAATGTCCAACTTGCATGCTCTTTGCACCAGGCGAGTCTTTTACGCCAATGAACCTTGGTTAGGATAGGATGTCGTAGGGATCGCATGCTGGTATAGCCCATACGTGCGAGCGTGCGACGCATGGTCATGACAGATATTGTTCCGGGTTGGCCCATGTATGTATATGGTATTCAACTCTTGAACAGTGCTGCGCCTGTACGAGTCTTCGAACCCGTCGCTCACCTCTAACATCAACCTTTCGCTGACCTTTGCAGTTTTGCCGTCGGGTCGTTGTTTGACCATTTTGACGCCAGTACTGGTACACTTCAACTACGGCGACTCTCGAACATCCCACCAGTTCAGCCGTTTGGGAAATCGAGGCACCAGCTCGTCGAGCACCCACAATCTGTCCTTTATCAAAGTCCGAGAAATCCTTCCTTTTACCCATCACGCTCGGAATTTTACTATCTACTGAACCACTGATACCTTATCTATGCTACGTAGGTCGACTAAATCCGCACTCTCGTACCTCACGTGGTCAGCGGGTCGCATTCAGTTTTCATAGGGGTGGTCCTAATTCAGTGATCACTCAGTGTAGTTGCAGTGATATCTAATTACCTTCGAAACATAACGATGAATGACCTTCAGAGCATTACTCTTGGACTTCTAAAAATGTCGAAGTTGCAGTGTATCCAAATGATTTCGAAATACTGTACAATTGGTCATGACCTTGAACACAAATTATTATGGGAATGTATAAACGGAATTGAAAATATAATCGTTGCCATCTATATCTTTGCGTACCTTGAATTACCTTAGAAGTAACCATGATTATGGGGAATTAGAAATCATCTTCATTTTCAGTATGGTTACCAATATGTCAGCAACCTCTCTAATCCCAACCATGTAGGGATTAACGTAACTCTGTTTAAGTTGTGATTAACAACTTTTAGGACCATCGGAGATATTGCTTCGTGTGAACTATCTGCAAATTGCGTGTGTTCTGAGGTCGATTATCGGTTTGCTGGACAAAAAACCCGAGGTTTTGGGAGAAAAAACCATGCCACCCTAGCCTGAGACCAGCTAACTCAGCCACGTTGTGTAAAAGACCCATAAAAATTCCTTCCGTCATCGACGGGATTCGAATTCAGGTCTTTTCCACCCAGTGTGGGGAGGACGGAGATTCTACTAACTGTGCTATCCACGAGGACTTGTAGCACACCTTCTAATTGCAGTTGGTTTCCTGTGCACTTAGTAGCGCAAGTTTCATTATAACGTTTTAATTATGAAACAACTGCACTTCACTACATGTCACATGTCATTGGAGACTCATCAACTTAGCCACAGTGTGAAAATGAGGTCCATATTGAAATTGCTGCGCAACCCATGTGTCACGAGAGTTTTGCAATTGGTACAGTGGATGTAGAAACGCTCTCAGCGGAAAATGTTCCCTTGGTCTGATGAGTCCCAGGGTTCCATGCCGGCAGAACCAGGGTACGGCAACAGTAGCATGAATCCATGGACCCCTTCATTGATTCAGTGTCGTGGAAGTGTGGGGAGAACTTTTATAGCACACATTGAGCGTCTGATACCAGGACGTATATGGCAACTTTCCGCTTTTAAGATGGTGAGGCTGCTTTTTAAATTCAATTTAACCCTCTTCATCTCCTCACCATCATACAATTCATAGTTTCTGTATCTCTTTGCAGTAACGCAGTTGTTCTGTATTTTAATATTTGCGAATTAACAAATTTCAAATTTAGAAAGGATGATAGAAGGATTCCGAACAATCTTGATGCTAAGAAAGCTACAGGCCACGATGGCATTTTCCACTTGTTCCCAAAACATATAGAACATTGCAATTTAAGAAACCCTGCCTTCCCAAACAGCTTCAACTTCTCAAACATCCACCACCAATTTCTTATATGATGCCGATGCCCATTTAATTCTTCAATGGGCAAAGATAAATTAGTTAATTTTTACCTTTCTAAAACTCAATCCTGTCTTACATCTGGCAAAAATTCTACTGCTCCTACGCTTATCTTTGTGGAGGGATTCAATTAGGTGGTTTATTGTTGCCGGTATTTTAAATTTTATTTCTCTTTTTGGCCAGGGTCACAAAAGATCAGAGCTTCCTTGGACCATATGGCTAATACTAATACTATTGTCAGTGGAAAAAAAGTAAGGGAATCTTGGCATAGTTTTATCCGGGTGACAACAATTTTCCACCAAGGAGAAGCTGAAATCTGCACAGATTGGATTACACACAACTCTAGAGGGAATCGGATGAAATCACTTTTCTCTCCCTCGCTCTTGTTTTCTTCTATCCTGCAAACCAAATCACCCGAAGCAAAAAATCTTGTTAGCCCTCTCCCTTGTAGCAAATCAGGAACAGAATGGATTAATTCCAGGTGTTCCTTTCGAGAATACTAAAATACCATAAATAGAATTAAGTTGGGAAAAAGAAAACATTTTTGGCTTCTCCGACTAGGAACCATTTCAGCAGAAATCTGCGTAATGAACTTGAAGAAAATAAATTCCTTGAAATGGTGTTTTCTCGGTGAGAAACGCATCCACTGCGGCCTTATTGTTCTCCTGCATAAACTATAGTAACTACTGATTGCGCAATATTTATCCAAGGTTTGAATTTTGAGGTACTATTAACTATTATTTATTTGTAAAGTTTGGAAGTTAATGAATGACAAAAATAGGTTCTGTCCCTTTCAGACCACAACAACAAAGTCATAGTAATAGAACTGCCCATTTAAAACCGCCTACGACAAATGGCATGCTTCACGCGATTTAACGTTATGTGAATTTATAATCAGTGTTATCAGCTACTTCTCTTTCTGAAAAAGGATAAAAACGTAAGAAAATTTCTAGAGGTTAGAAATCGGCTGCTTTTCTTTATAAAAAAGGAAAAAAAAACTGTAGGGAAATTTCTAAAGCTTTAAAAAGGAAAGATTCTCGTTCTAGAGAGATTTAGGAAAAAACAGTGGAAGGAATTCATCAGATATCCTGCATGGAGGTAAGAGTTGGTGTCTCAAGAAACTTGTCTTACCTAGTTAAAAGAACGTGTGAGAGAAATCACACCTTCCTTGCTCCCATTACGAATGAATAATTAACCCTTTGTAAATACCCTCCAATGGGCCCTCGCTGCAATCTATTATCCATTTTTGCCCGGTGTGTAAAGAACAGATAACGAGATTAATTGTTAGCAGTCTGGTTCTGGTGCGAAGAGGAAAGATTACGGTATTCTCACAATGGCAAAGTCTTCAGAGATGAACTCTCTTTGGCTAATTACATTTACATAAGTATGGGCTCCTCTAATTTTTACGCGCATCAAGCTACGCACAGATTCTGAGCAAAAAAACAAAGGAAAAAGTCTCTGTGGTAATACGCATGTGCGTCAATTGAATATATAAAGATAATTAAACGTGTGACATGGGAGGGTCGTTGTTTGTTGAAAATCTTTAAGAAAGTTATAACTGTCAGAATCTTCGATGCAAGATTTCTTTTTTTGTACTTGGAAGTGAAGCAGATTTCTTCATTTTTAATTTAAAGTTTTTTCCCTCATTCAGAAATATGTTAGAACGACATAAATCATTTTTTTAGCAGCTCCCCCGTTATTCTTGAAAAACGTCTTAATAGGAATACTTAAAGGTGTTTTTAAATTTCTTAGCAGGTAGATTCTACAAAGGTTCCAATTGTTGAACACTTTCATCTTAGAAAGATGTCAAGCATATTAAATCAAAAAATTTAAAAACAGTTTAAATGTTTAACGATTTTTAAATCTTTAAAAACCTATACAAAGTTTTTAAAGTTTTTTAAAACCTTTAAAAACCTTTTGACCCTTAAACCTTTTAAACCTTTAATTTTTTAAACCTATAAAAAACAGTTTTATTGTTTTGATTTAAAAAAATTAAAGTGAGTTTATTTTTTTAATATTTAAAATTTTAGAAATTAGAATTTTTCATTTATATTAATGAATAAACTATTTAAAACATTTTAAAAATAATATTATTAATAATAATTGTTTTGTATTATATTATCAATAATTATTATTTCGTATTATGCTTTTAAAATGATTAGTGTGTATTATATTATTGTCATAATTATTAATTCAAAAAATTAAAATCAGTTCATTGGAAATGTTTTTATTTTTAAATATTAAATTGAGTTTAATTTTTTATTATTTAAAATTTTAGATATTAGGATTTTTCATTTATATTAATCAATTTAAAGTATTTTTGAAATAATATTATTGATAATACTTATTTTATATTATATTATTAATTATAATTATTAAATCAAAAGTTAAAATCAGTTCATTCGAAAGTGTTTTTTTTTTAAATTAAACTGAGTTTATTTTTTTAATATTTAAATATCAGACATTATGACATTTCATTTTATTATTGATGAATAAACTATTTAAAATATTTTAAAAATAATAATTTTAATAATGATTATTTTATATTATGTTATTAATCATAATTATTAAATCAAAAAATTAAAATCAGTTTATTGGAAACTGATTTTACTTTAAAAAAATCAAACAGTTTTTTTACCATTTAAAATATTTTAAAATAATATTTTTAATAACAATTATTTTGTATTATATTATTAACAATTATTATTTTATATTGTTATTAAATAATTAGTGCATATTATATTATTGATTATAATTATTAAATCAAACAAATTAAAACCTTTATTGGAAACAGTTTTTATTTAAAAAAAATTAAACTGAGTTTTTTTACAATATTTAAAATTTTATATAACACGAGTATTTATTTATATTAATGAATAAATTATATAAATTATTTTTAAAGTAATATTATCAAAATAATTATTTTGTATTATATTATTAATTATAATTATTAAATCAAAAATTACAATTAGATTCATTTAAAACTTTTAAAAAATGAAACTGGCTTATTTTTTAATATTTAAAATTTTAAAATATTGAGATATTACGATATTTCATTTATACCGATGAATAAACTATTTAAAATATTTTTAATTATTTTTTATTACTTTATTATTATTATTTTTTATATAATGTTATTAATAATTATTAATTTATATTACATTAATCATAGTTATTAAACAATTAAAATCAGTTCATTATAAACTGTTTTTACTTTTAAAAAATTAAACTGAGTTTATTTTTTTAATATTTAAGAAATTAGGTAAGATATTAAGATAATTTTAGATATTAGGATTTTTCATTTATATTAAAGAATAAACTGTTTAAAATTATTTTAAATAATATTTCTAAAATCAAAATTAATTAAATTATTTAAAAACTATTTTTAATGTTAATAGTTTAAAATTTAGGATTCAAAACTATAATTTCTATTACATTAACGACCATGTATTTTAAAGAGAAGTTCGAGTGTTTAAAATAAAATAAAATTAAAACCATGAAGTGTTTTGAATTATTTTCCCCTCATTTATATTATTAAAATCGCGCATATTTAAAATAATATTAATTTTTTCCCTGATGTATATTGTAAATATCACAGTGTCTTTTAACCGGGACCATCTTATAGTTTAAAACATACGGTAATTTCAATCCTTAGAGAAATAAATGAAATGTTTTTCATTTTGATATAATACAATTTGTAGGAAGGGACTTCAAACTACCACAATTCCTCCTCAAATAAATGCATCCTTTAAAGAATTCCTCAATCTTGAAAGTCAAAAACCACATCAGTATTATCCTACCTCTATCATCTTCTCCATAAAAATTCCTTATTATTCGCAAGAGTTAATTATTTTGTTCTCAATACCCTCATCAAGATGCTGCTACGTTTCTCTCAGAGACACACTTTTCCAATGTTCTCCAGTGCAAATTACAACTACCATCTCCCTCGCACCTGAGTAGATTATATTTTGCGGTGACTTAAGAAAACTTCAATTGCAATTCTTTGCAATTTATATTATGTAAATATAATTTTTACTTCTTTAGGCGATGGATGGTTGGATTAAAAATATCCTCGGAGTTCTCTTGATAGCATCCAAGACCCAGATGATAAAAGAATGCATTAGAATATAATGCCATGGAGTGTAACCTTGAGGGTCCGCTCATGAGACAATCCAGTTTTCTGTTGGGTACTTTCTCTCTTTCTGAAAGCTAAATATGTTAACGTTGTCAGTCAAGAGGGTATTCTGGGTGTTTCTCTAGAACAGCTCTTGGGAACTCAAATCGATCGCTTCTAAGAATAATGGTCTTATGTTTTACAACTATTCTATTATTGATACTTTAATGGTAAGTCATTTTTCTTTAATATTCTGGAAGTCCTGATGCTCTTTCTGTTAAATATAACTGAGGAGATGTTGTTTGCCCAAAAGGGAATCCAATTTTGTGGATATGTTTAGATTTGAAGTAAAGTTGAAGAATGGTAAAGTTGGAAGATATCTAAAGCGTATCTCTTTTAAAAACTGTCAGAAGATATGATCTATGGAGGCAGAGGTTAGCATCAAAGAGATGTTATCTTAAGTGAACATTTGTAGCGTAGAATGTCTTGGGTGGCGAATGGCTTGTCTGCTATTGTTTGGTGGATTTCTTAATCAGATAACTCCAAATGGATTTAGCTTAAGAGATGTTTGGACTTCAAAGAATATGTATGTCTACTGAAGAATTCTCTCGCTCTCTCTGGAGATTATGGACAGACAAAAGTATATTTGTGGATAGCAGAGAGATTCAATTGAGAGAGTCAAGAGTGTCTGAGGTCCCCGTGCAGGGTTGGTTTTTTCGAAAATCCATTTTAAATGTCAGTTTGTATAAGAAAATAATTTTTAATGTTTTATTATTTGTATTTAAAAATATTCTGTTTCAACTTTGGCACTACCATGTACGTCAATGGTCGTGCCAAAGACTGGTGGACAATGTGACGGATGCGCAGATACGAAGTGCTCTTGGTTTATGCAAAAAACCTTTTTTGTTATCAGTTTACTAAACCATGAATTATTACTTCAAATTAGTTAATGTACGCAGTACGTTAGCAAATAGTAATAATTAATGATTTTTAATTTTTCTTATAAATAACCTTTAATATTTAATAATTAATAGTTAAAATTACTAATTAATTAATAATAACTATATAACATTATATAATTAATTAAAAAATAATAATAATTAAAATTCTCAAGGGGCTCAGATATTGCTATGAATGGGAGACAACTTGGAAAACGCCTTTGAACAGAATGGCAGTATTTTGAAATACAAGATCTGCTCGAAAGGTGCTAAGAAACATTTTGGGGGCCCCGCTTCATTAAATATATTTTTTTTTCATAATAATACTTCACTAGTACAAAAAAAGAGAATTAAATCGCATTAAAGTGCAAATGCACACTCATTTTAAAACAAATTCTGATACTTTTAACGCATTCTTTTGAAACCGGCGAAACCAATTTATATTTTATACAAACATAAGATTTTTAAATTGCCCTTTTGGAAGACATGAATTATACCGGGATAGGTCAAAAAATTTAAACACTAGCCGACGCATATATTTCTCCGCTCTTTATTTGTTTTCCAGTTATATTTTAACTAAAGAAAAACTAAAAGTTAAATTCCTTTAGGTGTATGCAACGCCGGTGGACACAAGATGGCCGGATTTATATTCAAATAGATATTCAAATTTTTATTCATGACAGCACCGAGTTTTTGCATATAAATATCCTGTTTAAATAAGGTACGCAACGTTGACTAAGTGCATCCGGGAAGTTGGTCAGGCGCGTTTCGATTGCAGGCGCACGTCAAGGGAATAAACACGACAACATTAAGCTTGGGATTTTGAGGAAGTTAAAATGAAATCTAAGAAGACAGAAGCGTGCATTGGGGAGGTGTAATAGAAAGAAATGAGTTGAGATCGACCAAGGGACGGACAGGATTCTCGACCGATTCTGAAGAGAAAAATCTTGCCACACAATTAAGACCACTTTCGATGTGATTCTATTTTAAAAGGAAATTGTAATGGTGCCTGGGAATGGATACAGTCACGCGAGAAGATGTGCTCGGAGCGCGTTAAAAGCCTATTGCTTGAATAAATAACCGCGTAATGCGTGGGAAGGCAGAAAACGAGCCGATATTAAAGATTTTGTTATCTGCTCAGCCACAGGCCCTCGCCAGGCACAATTAAACTACATTTCAGCTAAGCCTATCGTAATGGGTTTTCTACTGTTACCGGCAATGTTGCCCGAATCTTATCAGATACTCTTTTATGATGCTTTATTTCACTTTATTACCTCAAAATCCGATGTAGGTACATGGCTAGGTGAACACGTGGAAGGATTTGGAGGCATTTAATAGTTTTGGGCCCCTGGCGAAATATGGATTATTCTACTAACACAATCGCTATCAATTTAATGATCTCCCTCCCTCAAATGAATTTTTGTTTCACGTAAGTTCGCAAACATATGTGCCTATGCGCATATTTTCTCCTCCATGTCCGTTCGTTTGTCCGTCCACATGTAATAAGTCGAATTCATGAATTTTTTTGTTTAACTCTTTTAGAAATATTTGTCGGACCATCCTAAATTTCATTAAAATCGGAGCACTAGAAATGAACAATTTCTAGAAATTTTCCAAAAATTATTATTTCTTTGTCCGTCCGTCCGTCTGTCAGCATGTTATTACATGCGGACAGACGGATGGATTTTATGCTTATTTAGTTTATTAGACTACTCGAGCTATTCCAAATTTCATTAAAATATTATCACAACAAATCTGTAAGTCGTTATTTCTTTGTCCGTCCTTTTCTGTATAATAACTTGAATCTCAGTGGATGGAATTTACCGACATTTCGTTTTTCATCCCTTTTAAAACAATTTATCGCGTCCATATTTCATTAAGATTGAACAAACATAAATCTGGCAATTACTATTTCTTTCCTTCTTACATATCACATTAGACTATCCGGCGGATGAGCAGAAACGAAATCTTGGTTCTAGATACGCGCTGCTGTTTTTTGTTATCAGTTTACTAAATACATTGGATATGAATTATTGAATGTAAAATCGTTTTACTTCGCGTGTTCTGTACGAACTAACAGAATATGGGCGGTGGCGCCTCCTGGTGGTTTGCCTTCGACCTTTGTACTAAAAACAATTCAAGTTATTATTTTTATTATTTATATTTACATATCATTTTATTTTAAAAAATAATAAATTGCTAAATATTTAATAATTAAATAGAAAATAATTTTTTATTATCTAATTTTTTTGCGGTATGCATTCTCAACAATTTTTAAAGGCTCTGTTCGTGGTCGGGCTAAAAAAGTAGGCAGTGATTGTCGTGTAATAATAAAAAATATCATTTTTGAGGATTTTATCTAAAAAGTTATTAAAAAAATGCATTTCTTGCTAAAAATCTGCACGCGATAGAAAAAAAATCCTCTTTTTGAAGTCAGCGAATTAGTAAGGTACACATATAATCAGCGAGCCCCCAAAAGATAAACACTTCTGTTAAGCAAAGGAACAATTTTTTGTTACCGTCTGTACACACTGTCACAATTCTTCGGAAATCGTTAAAAAAATTATAATTTTCATATTAGAAAAAGGATTTAAAAGTAGAAATTTAGTTCTTGCTTGGATTATCAAGGTCTGCTTCGAGAAAACAAGAAATAACGCGGCTCTTTCTTAACGTTCTTTTGCAGTCTCTATTTCAGAACAAAAAAACAAATCCAAGATCAAAAAGAAAAGGAAAAAAAAAAAAAGAAAGATATCTAAGGCGTAAGGAAATCGTCTCAACTTTCTTTAGATAGAGGAATACGATCATCGACGAAAGAAACTCAAACAAAAAACAGAAGGGAGGAAACAAAAAAAAAAAAAACTTCAAAGACGCCGATGAGAAGAAAGTGAAGAAAATAGAAAATCGTCATGATAAAATTCTCTGCTTGTACGCAGTTCGAAATAACTGAAAAAAAGAAAGGAAAAATCCATTGTTCTTATTTCTCCCGAGTATCCTTAACATATACTAAAATGTGCATGTCACGAGCTAGCATCACGTGTCCTGTAAATTTTTTCTCCACTTTTTCTCGGAAGCTGTTGTCATGGCAACTACACTCGCATTTAAAGATATCATGAATGAATGAATCCCTTATGAGTGCTTTTTTTGAAACGAAGTGTCATTGTTCACTTTCCCTACTTCCAAATTTCAGTTGTTTATTTAAAGGGCAAATGCTGACATTAAATTCTGAATAATTTAAAAGGGAAGGCGCAGCCATTATTTATCAAAAAATACAAGACTTATCGGCCTTCGACTACCTTACTAATACACTGCCTCGTCAAAACATTAGAGGTATTATAAAAGGGCTCTCCTTAGCCTCATCAAAAAGGACCGGAGATCTCCAACATTCGTTGAACTCTAAGACAGGCCCTGGTTTTTCCATTTCTCTTTGTTGTCTTCATTTATACCAAAGAAACCAAGGTCATGTCTTTCTTTAGATAGAGGAATACGATCATCGATAGAGGAGGAATAGAGGAATATGATCTCGCTGGAGATTAACAACGATGTGAGAAAGATCCATAAAAGTTCTTCGAGCCAGAGGGACTCAAACCCAATAGTTTCTCTCCCATCTTCTTCTTCAGATAGTGTTCAATTTGAACGTTGGCGACCAGCATTTTCCGGCCAGCTTTGTCCCTTGCTTTGTGAAATAGTTCTTGAGTCGTGAGACCCCCTGTCCATTCTTTGATGATATCAAACCACTTTTTCTTGGTCTTCCTTTTGCTCTTTTGCCTTCTCTTGCACAATTTTCGTTTTTCGGGTCACATTATGGGCCTCTTATGAGGTCATTAATTAGTGGACACTAATTAATGACCTCAGACACTGTATGCATCGATATATAGGTGAACTTCGCTAGTGATCCTAACAATAGACTCTTTGAGCGCGCGCCTACAATCACGACTGTCTTGAAGTCTTTAATGATCTTTAATTAACCTTGAGGCACTTGAATTCTTCTTATAGATTTAACATACCACTTAACTCATATTTCGTGGATAATTTCGTTTTCCTACAACTGAAGGCGTGCACGTATCTTAACTTTAGATTCTTAAATAACTTGATAGGGCAGCGTATACTTCTTCTTTTTCTGGAATCTTGTGGGCACAAGAAATGGTCCAATGTTTGTTTTCTTCTTATTCTTTCTTTATTTAGAAACTGATGGCCTGTCGTCACGGGAGCTAATGGCAAAGGGCTTGTAACCATCGGAAGATCCCTCCATACATTTCAACTCTGTTTCCCACGGACTGAAAAACGGATATTGGAAAAAAAGGACAGCTATCGTGAGAAATCCCAGGAAATAAATCCATTAATCGTAACCAGGACTCTCAAAGTTGTTGAGAACCGGAAAGAAAAAAGTATAATCTTCTCCTCGGAAGGTATTCATTAAAAATAACGTCAGATATCTTCTTATTTACTTCCCCGCGGTGGAAACTCAAACAAAAGAAAAACCGAAGGAGAAGCAAATGGTGATTGTTTGGTCTTTCCAAACACAACGTATTTCTCAGTTCAAAGCCAGGGGTGAATAAAACACGTCAGGATGAAAAACAGAGGCCATTGTTAAGGGATCGAGATTAAAGCAAATGGCCCCTGAGAGTAGGTTCTTAGAAGAACAGTCTCTTTCACTTGTCGTGGTAAAACAGCTCTCTTCCATCCACCTTCACTAATTACCAAAGGTAAGTGATAAAAATGTTCTTAATAATTCTTTCTTGTTTCTCTTCACAATTAAGAACGATCGCTCGAGTGGCCACTAGCTCCACCTGGTGTTGTCTGCCCAAGAGAAAACAGAGGACAATGTACACCAGGATCTCTGCTTAAATAAATATCTCAGACTACACTCGGTTGTTTACTGCGAATTGGACCAATTGATTGGACGATAGCCAAATCAATCTTCCATCCACATCGAAGAGAATCTTCTATTTGTAGTGGTAACAGATCCTGTTTATACACGGCCAAGTTGAATCTTTGAATTTCGCAACGACACGTTCATATTTTCGGGTGGATGTGATATTGCCTCGCTTTGTGAGGATTTATCCCTAACGTGACTTCCAGCGAAGCCTGTTTGTAACCACGATTATGTCCTGCTGAGAATGATGCGTGTCCGCATCTGTTGGCGTTCTGATCTTCTAATCCCTCTCGCGATAATTTCATGCAACAGCGTGTTGTTGCCAAGGGCCTCTAATTAGCCGAGTGCTAATATTTGACACCTACTTGGGAGGTTTCCTCGATGAATGTCATCCTTCTGGCCTCTTCTATCCATCAGTTTCGTTCTCTTATAAGCCATCTTTTCTTCTCCATCCCTGAGAGTGGTTTTATTTTTATTTCCATCACGGTAGGTACTTTCATCTGAAATCAAAAATGTCCGTTTAAGTGTCTTTGGTTGCCTTAGCGACAACAAACAACAGAGGTCGGTGAGCTGACCTTGTTTGTATTCTTTTACAAGAATCTCTGTGTGATCCACTCGTGGGGTTTGACGAATGACATATGATAGGAGCAGGCTGGGAGAATGACAAATATCTTTGTGAGTCGACGCTGGTTTAGCGTACAAAAACCTTCCATCACGTCGGAGTGCCCCAACTAGTGATAACTGTGCACAACCCCGGGGGAAATATACAGAAAATTCGTTTTTCCAGGAAACGTATCTCGCTAGATGGATCCATAATATCCACGTCCATTGTGACACGTGTCTGTAAAGTGCTCATATTTTGTTATCTATTTAAACCTCGAGAATTTGGACCGGAAGTTGAAACCGTCTCCCCAGAGACGATTGCATCATAACCAGAATGTTTCAAGATAAAAAAAAAAACGCTTGGTCTGGATCCCCAGGTCTTTTTGGAGACGTTGTTTTTAAATATGCTGTATTTATTTAAATGAAATCTCAGCAGCGAGGAACGTAAAACGCGGGAAGCCACGATGATGAGGAAAGTAAAACGCAGTAAATCGTTATTAAGAGGAACTTAAAATGCGGGAAATCGTAATGGCGAGGAACGTAACATGCGTGATATAATAACAAGAAATAACATTCCTGATTTCTATTGATGAAAGATGGATTGCAGTGCGCTGGAATCGTACACTTTTCAAGGGTTGATCCACGGAACGCTAACTTTGTATTAAACTAAGATGGAAGGGTTATGCCCGCAAAGAAAAGAAGCGAAGAAAGTGCATACGTAAGATGGAAGAGATAGGCAGCAATGTCTGGATTTGATTGAAGGAGGTCTTGATCTTGTAATGGCTGATGGCAATCTTGTACAGCTTTCAAAAATCCTTTCCTATTTTCTCTCCTTCTCAGTTTCCGGTTACAAATTACCTTCTATCCATCGACTGCATTCTCCCTTTTTCTGTTTTTTTTTCTTCCCTTCCCCTCTTCCTTTCCTCTTTATGATGGAGGCAGCAAATCTCACACTATGAGAGCAATTACGGAGTCTGTTTTCTGCTTTATCGGAAACCGATGGACATGTTTCAAGTTACCAAAGAGTCGTCTTCCAGGAAGTAAGCGAAGTCTGAAAGATAAAAAGAAAGAAAGAAAAAGGAAGGCTGGATATTTACGATGGGAAAAGAAAATGTTAGAAGCCACAATGCATCGACACACAGCTTAATAATCTATCAATAAAACACCGAAATATCGCTTTGATTCCAGAAAAAAAAAAATCTCCTATAATAAACACCTTGACATCCCTCATCATATTAATGGAACCTTCCAGGAGAATCTCTTTCCAAGCTCCTTCAGATATTCCATTTCTTGTTGACAGTAAAGAATTTTGTCATCGGATGAATTTAAGTAAATCTTTATAAATATCCGCGGTAGCTTTACATAAAGGCCACGTGCTGGATTGTCTTTCCAGCCTCTCACGACACTCATATTTGTCAGAGGATGAGGAGAATTCGGTTGTCATAGTAACCACGCGTTGTCCATTTCGATGGAGAAGTCGAGATGCTGTTTGCTTAAACTTTAGAGTGATTTTTCTCGAAAAATAAATTGTTTTTTCTCTCGGATTTAATTACAAACGACCTCCACTGATTGGTGGAATACAATTATGCATTTAGAGATGAAGTGGAAGTTGAGGATTATCCACAAATTGGATTGCGTCATCGTATAATATTTCACTGACATAATCGGGGAGTACTGACAAACCTGGAGACTTATAGTTGTGCGCAACACCTGTTAGAGATAACGAAGAGCATTTATATCCACCAATCTATTGTTAATGAAGTTTATCCCGGATGCTGTTCTCCTAATTTCGGTGCGCTTTCATTTCCCAGCTGCTAATTCAACTACAGAAACGACTCCATTATTCGATTTATAACATCCTCGCGCGCGCGCGCATACATCATAATCTTATATCTACGAACCGTGCATGAATCTGCGATGGAGTGTTTATCTAAAGACCCCAAAGCTTTCAATATATCTCTAACGAAACATAAATTAAACACTCCATAGGAAAATTATTAGGAGTCCTCAATCATCCTCTTGTACTTTTCCATTAAGCATCCAATGGAGAAGTTGGCACGATGCCAAATTTCTTATTCGCCCACACAAACTTAAGACTTATATTCGCATTAAAAAAATAAGGGAATAATTATACTCAACAGCGCCACCTAGCTCCAACTTAACGTACTAAATCCGTAAAAAAAAATAAATAAAAGCTTAATATTAATTGCTAATGACATTATAAAATACAAATGACATTAATTAGAAAGGCACCCACTCGAAACTTACTTTGCAAAGAATAAAAAAAAGCGAAGACATATTTCTTACATTAATTACCAGAGCGTCCATTTTCTTTTTTTTTTTTTTTTTTGTTTTAGGCAAGACCCGTTTTTATGAGGAGATTAGTTTCGTTGGCAGTGCATACAACTTTTTAATTTCTTTACGATGTTATTTTAATAATTTATTCGCGCGCTATTTGGCCCCAGTTTGATATTATTATAATTATAATTTTTTTCCGGCCCTGGTTTTTGATTTTTTTAAAATTTAAATTCTGCAGCAATCAATCTATCCGGACAAAGCTAACTTCTAAAAGAAATCCAAAATAAAAGTCGATTTTGAAACAATACATAAATGAACACTAGATGTCGCCCTAGTAGATTCTTTTTTTTTTTTTTTTTTTTGAAATGAGCTGTCGGTTTGTTGTTAAACATCTTGCACATATTTTCCTTGAGGCTTGAAAAGATAATTATAATTCACGTGGCTTTTAAAAGCAACCTCTCATAAAAATTCCTTCGCACGTGAACAGTGACGCGATAATATCCTAAAGAGGTTTAAAAAGGACCAAAATGAGAGAATATTAAAGTAGGAGCGTTGTTAAGATAAGTGGAAAACCTCGTGGAGAGAGAGACAGTTAGGAGGAACAGTGCGCCAAGATGATGCGATTAATTGTGCTGTAATTAACATCTTCTTGGAGTTTGGGATGCGGGGATTTGCTCCCAGAGTTTTATTGATGCATTTTTTCCTCCAGATGTAACTCATCTCCTCTTTCTTCAGATCTTTGCTACAACTTTGACCTTTGTGAGTTGACTCTTTCTCCCAACTAAAACAAAACTGGAACGATAAGAGGTGCTTCCTTTAAGGATTTCTCCTACCGCTCTCGGTTGGAAAACCAAGAAGTAATTTCGTCTGAGAGGCTCCGTGTTGCTCTGAGATTAGCGGGAGATAGTTTGGCTCTCTCACTTCTTCTTCTTCGAGGAGTTGGTCTATCGGAGTTCGACCTAATGATGCACACTCCAAGCACCTACTTAAGAAGTCTGCAGAAATGAGTAATCAGTAAGAACATTCGTCTTCTTGTGGATAGGAGTGGAACAAATATTAGAGATGCTGGAAAAACACGCACTTTCATCCTTCCTTCATCCAACCAATTTGTTGGTTGGATGAAGGAAGTTGTTGCTTCCGCGGAGTGTCTGTTTATCGACTTTCCTCTTGACCTTTCTCTTGCAACCTTGACCCCTTATGACACGTATTAAGGATGTGCAATTGGAGACTTAAAATGAAGGACGTGTTTTGAAAATGTGGAAACGAGAAACGAATAAACTGCACACAAATCTCGAAACTATAGCTAGTTTCACTGAAGGGAGAGAAACCCAGCCATGAATTAAATCACAGAGGACTTCGAAGAGGAATTCTGGTCGATGCTGTTTGGACTGACTTCCAGATAGACAATCGGATCATAATGTATCACCATCCGAATCTCTTTCAGCACATTTGAATCGGTCTTGGGAGATTTCGACTGTCCGTTTCACTAATCATCATTAATGTCTTCCTTACCTTCTTCAAACCGTTAACCAGCACAAACCGCGTTTTCTGCCTCTACCATCATCTATTTGTTTACAAGAAGAAAATATTTTTTAGTAACACAATACGGGGTCCACGCTAATTATTGCAAAATACTTCCAATTCATTTTATTGGGGGAAGGGGTGCTGTATATATTTATTTACTATCTGTCCTGGACTAAACGGTTCTTAATCCCAGAGATTTTTCGTGTTTATTTAAATAATTACTAATTAATCGCGGCGCTTTTCTTTAAATATGAATCTGAGTTAGAAACCAACCAGGAATACTAAAAAAAATCTTAAAATGTCCGTTATTATTGCACGAAAGGGTAAAAACAAATAAAAATCTAACCTTTGAATTTATTCTCTCTCGGTTACTTCTGGCTGGATTTTTGCAGCCCGAATGTAAACTGCGTGGAAACCCTGTTAAAGCGATGTTTGGTTAATCCGTTTTAGCATGAATAATGCATACCTATTTCGCTCCTTCCGCGCGAGAATTGGGTGAAGTGGCATCAAAAAGAGCAGCAGTGAAAGAGCAGAATGGAAAAGTGTCCCCCGTAATTAAATCCCTGTAATTCAATTTGCCCGGCTACTTTTGCTAGATTTGTACAATAACAAACACCCAATTAAAACAACGACTCTTTCTGAGGCCATTTTTATTTTTGCGCCTGACAATTAACGCTAACTGGACCGGAAACTTGTAGACAACGCGATAAATGAAAATAAGGGAAGATTAATAGCGAGGGTTGCTTAAAAACCAAACCCATCTATGATGCGGAGAAATTCATTTCCTTTTTATGTAATTTGTTTCATCAGAAAGAGACTGTGAGCGAACCGGTGGATTAAACAGAACCTAATGGGGAAAGAAAGGAACAGCTGTTGCCATGGGAACCGACTGATTCTCACAGTTTCCATGACAACTGTTTCCATGACAATCATTGCCATGGAAACCGTTGCTAAATCGTTGTCGACAGTTTAGCAACAGTTTCCCTTGATAACCAACGTTTCCATGGCAACTGTTTGACAATAGTTTCCATGGCAATTGTTCACTAACAATTGGTTATCTTGGCAACTGTTTACCAACAGTCAGTTATCATACCATTTATTTAGCAACAGTTTCCATGACAATTGTTTTGCAGCGGTTTCCATAGCAATTGTTAACAACAGTTTTCGTTGCTTACCAGCGTTTCCATGGCAACTGTTTGACAATGGTTTCCATTCTAATTGTTCTCCAACACCCAGTGGGCAGGAACACCTCCAACAATACCCAGTGGGCAGGAACACCTCTACATAATTGACGAAACCAACTACAAAGCCTTCACTACTTTTGCCCAGACTGTATTTGAAATCCGTCAAATTCACCTACAGCAAACTGTTCAACGCACCCCCATCTTATAATGAACCCAAAACTCAATTCACAGAACATATCCTGAATGGAATCAAAGAAAACACAAACAGAATATTGATCTTTGTCATGACCTAACAGGAATCTCTCGACGTTCACAAAGGAAGCTATCTGACAAACCCACGAACCCAAAAGGGACTTTTCTACAATAGCCACAAGAACTCCAAGCAATCCTTGAGTTTCATGAATCCATGTGCCTCCTCTCATCCCCTAAGAGAAGATTATCCAAGTCCCAGTGTGGGACACTGCCCATTGCCTACAAGTCACCCTTGGATGAAGAAGATTAAATTGTTGACCCTGGGCCCCTTGCCCATTGTGGGACCCACTCACTTGCTGGCACCTCTTCTCTTCAAGGTGTATGACAATATCTGATTTTCCTACTTGTGCAGGAACTCATATAAATACTCCTCTGGGAGTGGGGCTGGCATTTGACTTTCAAATGCAGGATCATGCTATTAGGCAATCTGACTTTGTGGGTCACTTGACCTCACAACCTTTTCTCTTCTTCCTGAGGTAGGGTGGGCTCCCCCCAGGGGGGAGCCCACCCTACCTCACCCTCTCTTTTCTGCTTACCTTCTTTCTTCTCCTCAATCTCTCACCCCTTCTCCTATTTCAAAAAAAAAAAAAAAAAAAAAAAAAAATTTTTTTTTTTTTTATTTATTTTATTTTATTTATTTATTATTTTTTTTTATTTATTTATTTATTTTTATTATTATTATTATTATTTTTTTTTTTTTATTAATTTTTTTTTTTATTATTATTATTTTTATTTTTTTTATATTATTTATTATTTTTATTTTTATTTTATTTTATATTATTCTTTTTTATTTTATTTTATTATTATTTTTTTTTTTTTCTCGGCCCTCCCTGGGAAGCTCAGGCTAACCCCAGGGTCGGCCAGCCAGAGTTCTCTTTCCACATACCTGGTCCGGCTCCCAGTGCCAGTGACGGTAACCAGCAGTCTGTGGTGTTCCACAGACCCTAGGCTAAGCGGCCAGATGAACAACATAACCCGCACTAAGCAAACATGAACATACACTAACATATGATATCTGGCCTTGACAGTACTGTACTGTCTTACTTCACAAGAGATTCAAATGCGGAGTTGTGCGAAAGCACCGGTGCCGCTTGTCAAAAAACACTATGTCACTATGTCACTATGTTCTCCAACAATTGGTTATCATGCCAATTGTTTAGCAACCGTTTGCATAACAATTTTTAGCAACGGTTTCCATGACAATTTTTAGCAATGGTTTCCATGGCAATTGTTTAGCAACAGTTTCCGTTGCTTATCAAACGTTTCAATGGCAACTGTTTGACAATGGTTTCCATGCCAATTGTTCTCCAACAAATGGTTATCATGGCAATTGTTTAGCAACGGTATCCATGACAATTTTTAGTAACGTTATCCATTGCAATTGTTTAGCAACGGTTTCCATGACAATTTTTAGCAACGTTAACCATTGCAATTGTTTAACAACAATTTCCGTTGCTTACTTGCCGACGTTTCCATGGCAACTGTTTGACAATGGTTTCTATGGAAATTATTCACCAACAATTGTTTATCACGGCAACAATCTAGCAACAGTCATTTTACCATGCAAACCGCTTAGCAACAGTCAGTTACCATGAAACCCACTTAGTAACAATCAGTTACTATACCAGTTATTTAGCAGCGGTTTCTATGACAATTTTTAGCAACTGTTTTCATAGCAATTATTCAGCAACGTTGCTTACCAATGTTTCTATGGCAATCGTTCACTAACAATTGGTTATCATGGAAACTGTTTAGCAACAGTCAGCTTTCACAGCAATTATTTAGAAACAGTTTTAAAAAATTTTTAGCAACGGGTTCCATGGCAATTGTTTAGCAGCAGTTTCCGTCGCTTACCAACGTTTCCATGGCAATGGTTTCCAATTGTTGGTTCACCAACAATTGATTATCCTAACAACTGTTTAGCAACAGTCAGTTACCATGCCGCTTATTTAGCAACGGTTTCCATGCCAATTGTTTAGCAACCGACAGATCAGTTACCATGGTAATTGTATAAAAAATGGTTTCCATGACAACATTTGCCTCGAAAACTGCTAGTAAAGTCATATTTTCTTCCTATAATTCCAGTTTTTATTTTTTTTTCTTCCAAGGGTTGAGCTGGATCGGTGGATGCCTATAACTTGTGACATGGCAGTGTATATTTATAATGCATGTTATGCCGATTCGCGACCACCGTTGCACGTAGTCATAAAGTGTCGTGCAGAGCCCATTCTACGTTACGGTCTGTGAGAGTTTAAGGGGAGTTAACTGTTTGCCATCAACGCTTAACCGGGATTTATGGGGGCCCATTTGAAGTGTCGAGTTAGAGAATATTAAATAGCGGACTCAACACCTGTCGCTATCTGTCGTCGCGAATTTGTGCGTTCTGTGCGCGCGCTGTGGCAGCCAAGAAAAATTAAAGACATTGTAAATGCGCGATAACATCGGAATCAAATTTAGCGGGGCTTTACTGGCAGCCATAAATCATCTTTATCTGGGGTTGTGCCGGAGGAAGTGTGCTCGGAGGAGTTCCGAGACAGTGCGTGTGCGAACGACAATGCGGGGGCCCATTACGAAAAATGCTACTCGGCCTCTTTATTTCGGAGAGCCATTTTGAAATTTAATATTTCAATAACTGCCACAAACATTACTGAGCGCACTTTCATCTGAGCCGCGCGTAAATATTAGGTGTGCGTTGCAGAGGGCGCTACTGTCACCCGAATGTGATGGCACCGGAATTAAGATGGACGATAATGCCGCCGGTCCAAAGCGCTTGTCTGAGTCATTCAATTTGAGAACACGTGCTCCTACAGCAGTCATTCCACACACACACACACACACACACACACACACACACACACACACACACACACACACACACACACACACACACACACACACAGAGCTTAAATTAAGGGGACCAAAAAAGAAATGAGTCCCGTCATTCAGCTCTCTATCTATCTAATTTATCTTTTTGTATTTTTGTTTGCTCCCTTCCCTTTTCATTCTCTCTCTCTTCCACCTTTCTTCTTCTTTGCAGCCTTACCTTCATTCCTTGGGCCGCTTTCATCCTTTAATAATCTCTCTCTCTCTCTCTCTCTCTCTCTCTCTCTCTCTCTCTCTCTCTCTCTCTCTCTCTCTTATTCTTTCCATTTTCTTCTGTTTCTCTTTTTCTCTCTCAATCTCTCCCTCTGTTTCTACCTCTCGCTCTTTATAATTCTCTCTCGATCAATCTTTCCATGTCTTTCTATTCTCTCTATTTATCAATCTTTCATTCTTTCTGTTCTCTCTATTTATCAATCTTTCCATCGATTCTTATTCCTCTTTGTCTATCTATTCTATCCATCAATATTTCTTTATCTCTCTCTCCCTATATCTTTCAATATTTCTCTCTTTCTATCTATCCTTCAAATTTTCTGTCTGTATAACTTTCAGTTTTTCTCTCTATCTATCTTTTCATCCCTTTCTATTTCTCTCTCTATCTATCTATCTATGAAAGCTTTTGGATATGGCCCCCTACATCATCGGAACAATCCATCTGCTGTTAGGGGAAGCCAAATTCTGCCTGAAACTGAACAACCAGCTCACCCCACTTTCCATATTGCAGAGAGATAAAACAAGGCTGCCCACTCTCTGGAGAACTCTACTCAATTTCCATGGAACCATTCCTTAATAAATTGCCACCACTCTACAATAACGACGAACGCTGCCACCAGAACCACACCTAAAGATAACCCAATCAGGGTACGCAGATGACGTCACAATTGCAACACGCCACGAGAGCGAATTTGAAGATATTCAGAAGGCTCGTGATCTCTACGCTCAAGCATCAGGCCAAAACTCAACCACTGTAAGACCTGTGGGCTAGCAACTGGAAAAACCAGAACCGACCCCCCCTCCATCCAATGCGCATGGTCCAGCGAGGGTCAGAAATACCTAGGTGTGTATCTCGGCAATACCCTCCTTTTCTCCCAGAAGAACTGGCCCGAATTGCTGAGTCGTTTCAACGAAGTTCAAAGTGGAGGGTGCTTGTGGTCAATCAGATGCACACATTCAAAGTTCTTACTCCACCCGTTGACTTCCTCCACCAAATCCAGGCATCAGTCCGAAGCTTCCTTTGGAACAAACCCAACTGGATGTCCTGTCCTAAACTCAGCTAGCCGCTCACTCACGAGGGTCAAGGGTCTTGATGACAAAATCACAGCATTCCGGATACAGCTAGCAACAGCCACTAGAGGACGATCTCTTTCAACTCAATTTGGACATTCTGCCTTTCCGCATGGTTTACCGGAATAGAACATCCACCACATTTCCTATTCATCCCCCCCACCAGCGTATGACAACAAACATAACATGCAGTGCTTCGGTTACACAATATATGGATAGCCTCTATCTCTCAATACATTAAAAAGTTTTCCTCCTAGCGATATTTATTCGAACCAATGGGAGAAGAGGGCTGGGCAATTACGTCACTACAAATGCATGCGCGGGTAAATAATTACATTGTTGTGTTCCATTGAAAGACAACTGCCTCTATAACGTTCACCAACCTCGTGCACGTGCTTCACTCTGTAACATGACCACGCCCGGCATCATTTGATGTTCCATTGTAAAGTAAGCTGTAGAAGGGACCCGATATAGTTCGTATATTTGTACAGTTTGTAAATAGTTTAGTCCTGCTCTTTCGGATGCAACAATATTCCTGATGCATTATGGGAACCCGAAGCAAAAGGCCTATTTCTAATTGACCTATGTGAACGCAGGTAAATATATACGTCATTTCCTGATTAGATATCGATCATAGTAACACAGTGTTTTTTGTCTGGCGGCACCAGGGGTCGCCTCTAACATCGCGTTTTTACTCTGTGTAGAATACAATATTCTGCGTAAGGCCAGGGTATGTTTTGTGAAGTATTAGTGAGGGTTCTGGTGTTCCTTTGGCCACTTAACCTGGGGCCTGTGGAGAGCCACTAACACCCATAGTTTCCATCACCGCCCCGGGGAGGCGGGTCAGGACACATTAGGAGAGAAGAAAGCTCTGGTGGCGTGAACCCTGGTGTAGCCTAGAAATCCAAGGAGAGCCCTAAAAAATATTGGAAAGGAGATAGGAAGAGGGTGGGATAAAATGGTAGAGAACAGAGCGGGCAGTAATTAAGGTACTCGTCTGATTTGAAAGGGGAGACGGTAAGGGGACCCCTGGTACAGGACGCCCATCCTGATCCAGAGGTGGGAGTTGAAAGTGGGTGGTGGGGTGAGCCACCACGCAAAAGGGGTAGGGGCCACCAGGGTGAGGAGAACGGGATCGGGGGAAGGAGACTCAACCACCTGAGGCGGTAAGAATAACAGAACATAAGGGAAGAGATTCCTATGGTGGAGCATGCTTTTTTTGCAGGTGTCCCACATTAGCTTCGGGGTTACTCCAATGGCCAGATGTGAGCATCCGACACCATGGAAAAGATACAGCATGGTTCCAACTTGGATAACCATGAGACCCCTGTAGGCCTGCATAGCCATCAGTCTGTCCAGTGAAGAGGCTAAGATAGAACACGCAATTAATAACTTTCAGCATTCACAAAATTTTTCTTTTTATGGTTTTTTCGTACACTTTCCATTTTCTTATATTAGATTAGATATCGATCAGTGCGTTTCGTCATTTACGTAGAAAAGATTTGACTTACTCCGTCATACCTCTACATATTACGTAGAAAACTGTGTGCGGGGGTTTATGAGCAAAGCGAGCAGGGGGCGGAGCCTCCTAGTGATAATTATGGAAAAAAAAAAACTGCTGAATTTCTATTAGTCTACTTTTAATTAAATTTTGGGAAGCTCGAAAAATCATTGTAAAAGAGAAAAATATAAAATTTTATGAACATCCAACCAGTGGAAGTCGAGTTATTATATGAGGACGGACAATAATTAAAGACAATAATCTCTTTACACACATGTGCTAACGCTTCTAAAAATAACAACACCAGTTTGAACTGGATCTTTAGCTATCGCCCGGCAGGTGTCTCTGATAATTGCCACCACCACCAACAACCAGCCGAATCGCCCTGAAAGCCATTTGTACGCACTTCTTTGTAATTTTTTCCGGGCGCTGGCGAACGATTCATTAGTTGTCGGGGCGCCATTAGAGACACCCCCCCCCCCGAACCCGAGATGGAAAGGTTAATCTCGCTTTGAGCTTAAGCAAGGCTTAACGGGGAAATGTCCTCCCTGCTGGATTAATGTGATCCACTTTCCAATAGTTCCGGTGTTATCGGAAGCTGTTGCCATTGTTATTCAGAAAACGGCTGGACACGACCGTACCCACAATGCCTTTCGCGTTTATCTCGTCCCCAGCGGCTTCCTTTGTCTTCTGACAATCTCCCGCATCTTCGTGCGCGCATTTCTTTTGCGATATCTGCAAAATCCGCGGATATCAAAACGCCAACCACCGAGTGACGATGGAGGGGGAGGGGAGGGGAGGGGAGGGGAGGGAGGGGGGCAATAGAGCGGCTGTTTTTAGTTAGAATATCGGCCGACAGATTGTTGTGCGGAGGGAGTTGGCGAATAAAGGTCAATAACCGCTTTGGGGCTTTTCCTTTGGGGCTTTTTTTTGGGGGGGGCGTACGTGTCACCCCCACTTCGAGGGAAAGGTGCAGCTTCAGTGGAGGTTGCCCCATTTGTCCTCTCCTCCCCCACGGCGCTCATCGTCCAGTTTTTAAGATTGTTCTGCAGAAGGCGGGTTGGGAGGTGTTCATTGCGCGCGAGGGGGATGGATTGTGGCCCTTCCCGTGTTCCAGGGATGGCCATAACGGGAGCATCGACGTGGTAGGCGCAGAAATGAGGTGTCCTCAACTCGTTTTGATCGGCCATAAATAGGGCCCAACCAATCCGGACATGACTTACGCCATCATTTGGTAACCATAGCAACTGACTGGGATGAAGACAACTTATTAATATGTGGTCCCCCTCGTTTTACTTTCCCCCAATCGTGTTCTGTCTTTCATTCTCTCTACGTCTTTCCGAGTCTCCTTTCTTACTCTCAGTTTTGAAGTCTTCCTTTCTGCCTATACCTCTGTCTCTCTCTCTCTCTTTCTATCTCTCAATTTTTTCTTTCATTCTTTCTCTCTCTCTCTTTTTGTTTCTCCTCTTTCCGACTCTCCCTTTCTTACTCTGAATTGTTGTCTCTGTCTTGTTCTTTCTTTCTGTCCCTTCTTCCCTGTCGTTCTCCTTTTCTTACTATCTGTCTCTTTCCCTTTTTACTGTCTCTCCTTCTCTCTCCTCCTCTTACTATTTCTCTCATTCTCCGCCGCTTGCTATCCACCTCTGTCTTCGTCTCTCTTTCTTCGTCTCTTACTACCTCTCTCTCTCTCTCTCCCTCTTACTATGCCTGTCTCACTCTTTTTCCTCTTGCTATCTGTCTTTCTTCATCTTTTACTGTCTCTCATTTTCTCTTTCTCTCATTATCTCTCTTTGTCCTTCTCTTATCATCTCTGGCTTTCAGTTACCATCTCTCTCTCTCTCTGCGTCTCCCCTTCTGTCACTTCCACTTCCCCCTATTCCGTTTGCATTCGCATCCTGCGATATTTCTCTCTCGTTTCGTCTTTTTGTTTCCATCACTCTCTTCTTCTTCTTCTCTCTCTCTCTCTCGCTCTCTCTCTCTCTCATGTAGTTTTAATGTAAGAGGGAGAAGAGAGTGTGGGGTGCAATTGACAGAACAAACAAAAGTGCGTTTGTTGCACAGTCGAAAGCCCCTCCCCCCCTCCCCCTCATCAAAACAAGAGCAGCGTTCTTAGCCGAACTCGCCCCATTGCGCCGTACGGAACTGAGCGGAAGCGGGATTAATTAGAAATCGGCAACAAAGTTGCGGCACACTGTCGCGCACCCCCTTCGCCCTTGGCCCTCCCCCCGTTAAAGCGAAAGACGTGCGAGTACATTAGGCGGAGTGCACGGAATATTTCCCCGTGCAACGTAAAAACCCCTCCGTCTCTTGCGCTGCCGAAAGAAGTCTCGCAGCGTTCATTGCGAAAGCGACTCCGTAAATCCAAGGAGTGCGGGGGTCACGGGGTAGGAAACACAAAATGCAACCGTAGGGTGCGGTCCCCTTCCGTCTGCATGTTGGCGGACCGAATCGGCTCGGATAATCCGACTGTCGACACGTGATTGTTGTCACGAGACGAGATTAAGGACATGCGCAGTGCGATCTTCCTCGCGGACCGATTTTGTTTTTACTTTTCACGCGCCGATTTTAGACGCTGCTGGTTGACGAGGGAAGGCTCCGGCGGACGTCTTTTAAGGGTCACGACTCGCACCGTGCGTCGTCTTCGTGTCAATAGGCAGCGCTCCCGTCATCTCGTGACTGCGTTTCGGTGAAAAGCCTTTTGACATGGCCACGATTGTAAGCGCGTGCAGTACGGGAGCGAGCGAGCGACAGAGAGAGAGAGAGAGAGAGAGAGAGAGAGAGAGAGAGAGAGAGAGAGGAGGGGGAGGGGGAGGGGGGAGGGGAGGTCGTGATTACGTCGGCTCCAGCTCGCTCCGCCAGAGATCGGCGTTATTGCGGTACGTTACATCGTAAGCAAATATTAATGAAACGCTCCCCAACGAGCAGCGCATCTTTGAATAACAACCCCGCTGACGGTGCGCACTTCAAAGGTACAAAGTTCATTCTTCGGACACGAGTCGCAGTTGCATTTCGTGGACTGCGACAACCCACTCGCCATTGAATTAGCGGCGACGAACTTGTTTGTGATCGCAGAAGTGTTTGACGCCGAACTGCACTGCCGCGCCACGACTTGAAGGAACCCTTCAACCAGCGCCACCTGTCGAACAGACATTACGTACTAACACATCTCCTTTTCATATTCTCCATTTTATTTTTCGTTTTTACTTCCCTATCATTCTCTCTCTCTCTCTCTCTCTCTCGCTCTCTCTCTCTCTCTCTTCTCTCTCTCTCTCTCTCTTGATTCTTTCTCCCTCCCCATCTTCCTGTTTCTTTCCTTCTTTCTTTCTTTATACCTGTATCTATCTCTCTCTCTCTCTACCTGTCTTTCTCTTCCTTTTATTTTCTGTTTTTCCCTCTCTTTCATCTCTCTCTTTCTTTTCTCTTTCTCTCTCTTTCTTGATTCTTTCTCTTTCTTTCCCCATCCTCCTGTTTCTTTCTTTCTTTCTTTCTCTCCACCTCTTTCTTTTTACTATTTCTCTTTCTCTCTCTATTTGTTTCTTTCTGTTTCCCTCTCTTTCTTTCTCTTTCTCTTTTTTTGTCTCTCTTTCATCGTCTCGCTCTCGCTCTCTCTCTCTCTCTTCCTTGTTTCCCCTTCTCTTTCTCTCTGTCTCTAGCGATTTCTATTTCTTTCTTTGATTCTTTATTTTTCCTTATCTTCCTCTTTATTTCTTTATACCTGTTTCTCTCTCTCTCTCTGCCCGTTTTTCTCTTTCTTTTATCTTCTGGTTTTTCCTCCTTTTCATTCTCTCTCTCTTTCTCTCTATTTTTTTATTCTTTCTCTCTCTTTCCCCATCTTCCTGTTTCTTTCTTTCTTTCTTTCCACCTCTTTCTTTTCTATACCTCTCTCTCTCTCTCTCTCTCTCTCTCTCTCTCTCTCTCTCTCTCTCTCTCTCTCTCCATTTGTTTATTTCTTTTCCCTCTCTTTCATCCCCTCTCTCTCTTTCTTTATCTTTTCGTTCTTTCCCCTTCTCTTTCTCTCTGTCTCTAACGCTTTCTATCTCTTTCTTTGATTCTTTCTTTTTCTCTACCTTCCCGCTTGTTTCTTTGTCTCTTTTTTTCTCTCGATCGGTCTTTCACTTTTTTCTCTTCTTCTTCTCTCTCTCTCTCTCTCTCTCTCTCTCTCTACCTGTCCCTTTCTATTTCTCTCTCTTTCTGTTCTTCTCCTTCTCCCTTCTCTGTTTCCCTCCACCTTTCTGCCTTCTTTCTTTCTGTCTTTCTATTTCTTTTTCTTTCTGTTTCTCTCTACCTGTTTCTTTACTTTTCTCCTTCTCTTTACATGTTTCTGATCTTCCTGTATCTCTTTCTTTCTTTGCTTTTCTATTTCTCTCCTTCTCTCTCTCACGTGCTTTCATTATCGATATTCTGTTGTAGTGAAAACAGACGACATCAGTGATTTCAAGAACTTAACGGAGGTGACACATGTATCGCTGCTCACTGTCACAGGTTTATAATCCTTGGCTATCAACTTGAAAAAAAAACCTCACAAGGGCAATGAGTGAGGCAAGCATGGCTGCAATTAAGAGAAATTTGTGCATTCAACTCCATTGCTTTCTGTAAGTCTCTAACGTGCAATTGAAACAGATATATCGGTTTGTAGTGGTGTCATGAACGGCGACAGTGGTCGATGGAGAATGAAAATGAGCAATATCGTTGGACCAGTTATTGGATCTTATCCATTATTTCACATTATTCGCTTTTAAATGCAACATCTAATATTTTAATCGATGATTGGTAACCGTAACGTTAGATTCACTAATCATCGATCCCTCCTTGAAATCTATTAGCTATTAACTGCTTTCACGACAGTCCGATGGTCGCTAAACTCAATGGGGCTGACTACACCCGATATATAGACACATGCAAATGCTAGAGAGAGAGAGAGAGAGAGAAAGAGAGAGTCGAGGAGGAGAAGAGAGGAGAGGAGAATGAATGAGTTTTCCGAATTTTATGGTGAAAAAAGTTAATATCGTCCATTAGGAAGTTGGTGTTGCTTGGGTTTTGTGGCGCTGTTAACGAGTGTTGCTAACCCCAAGATGCACATGTCGGCTATTCGAGGCTTTCTTTTTTTCTTTTTTTTAAATCAAACCCCAGAAAATTCTTCAGCGAGAAGAGTCCTCTAATGGTCTTTCGTTGCCTTGACAACTGCCTGCAAGATCATTTCGGTGACCATTCCGAAGAAAGCCGCCTTGAGAGGATTAATCTTTACTGAAGTCCCTGTTTTTGCACCCTCTGAATGCTGTCCATTTAGTTCCACTCAAACAGAAGATCCTCTTTCTTTCTTTCTTTCTTTCGTTGCGGTTAATTTGAATGTTTCTTTTCTGCGCCATTTCAAATTCGTTCTGTCAAGAAAATTTCCTCCGAAAGAATAAATCCACCATCTTTGTTTCCACAGTGCACTTCAGGCACTTCGATACACTGGTCATCAAAAACTGTAGGAACCAACAGGAAAAAGAGAATAAATGAAAAGCAACAAACAACATAAATAAATCGAAAACAACAGAATAAATCAAAAATATTTTATTACATTACGTATCCCGATATTCACCATTCTATTTTTTTTTGTTTTAAACAAATAAACATAATTTTGGTTTGTGGTTAAATTTAAATCTATTTAATTTTTCAATTTAAAAATTTAAATTTAATTTTAATCAAATTTAAAATAAAAATTACAATCAAGATTAAAATTAAAAATTAAAAATTTTTGTTTTTAATTTAATTCAATTTAATCTATTTTTAAATTTAATTTACAAATTACAATTGAATTTTAAATTAAATGGCATTTATTTTTAAAATAAATCTACTTTTCAAAAATTTATCAACCAATTTTTTAAAGATTTAAAATTTTAAAGATAAAACGCAATAAACATGAAAATCTGTCAAATTTGAAGAGTTTTTGAAATAACCTGAAAATTTGAAAAATTCAAGGAATATTCGAAAAATTTGAAAATTTCATGAGAATCTAACCAACCTGAAAAATTCAAAATCAAGAGGAATTCTACAAATGGGAAAAATTCATGTAAGTTTCATACATTTTGAAACATTTATCAAAAATTTCATAAATTTTTCATGAAACATCTGACATTTCTTAAAAATTCGTGGAAATTCTATAAATTCTATACTTATAAAACCAACAATTTTTTTTTTAAAACTCGTGAAAATCATATAAATCTAAAAATCCATGAAATAATTAATTTTTCAGGAAAACGTTTCATAACGTGACAATTAACAAAATTTTAGAACCTCATGAAAATTAACAATTTTTCAAACTGGTAGAAATCGATGTTTTTTTAAAAAAGACTACAAAATCTTATATTTTTAAAACTTTTGAAAATCTTACAAATTTTCAAAATTCATGAAAATCAAAAATTTTTAGACTCATGAAAATCAATAATTTTTTTTTAAAACTCATGGAAATCCTACAGATTTCAAAAGCAACAAACTTTTTTAAAAATCGTGAAAATCGTGCAAATATTCAAAACTCGTAAAAATCAAAATTTTATTCTCCGAAAGAAGAATATTCTTCTTCTTTCGATGATGATGTTGCAACCTATAAAGCCTAGATCCAGAAAGGGGTTAGAATTTATATGATGCCGGCCCTTCATGCAAAATTTATACACATTTCTTGAAAGATGAGGTGAAAATTTCCACGCAGCATCCATTTCTCCAGGTTTATACTTGCACTTGAGTTGCACTCTTCGTGACATTTAAATCCAACAATTTGAACTGCCATTAACTGGATCAGAGGACCCAATTATTTGCGTAGATGAACTGAAAGTTGGAAAATTTGCAGATGGCTACACGTAGTGTCCAAGGAAGCTCAAGAGCAAAAATATTTGTATAGCGTTTCCATCCACAGTCAAGGGGATGTGATCTGTCTATAGTTGTGGCTGTCTCTTTTGCATGGTTAGATGAGCAAAAATTGCCTGTCTCTTCCTTTTAGTCATGGATCCCCAGGGCGAAGAGACATCTTAAAGACCAGTGCTCTATTTTTTCTTTCTTTTCTTCCATTCTCTATTGCACAAGACATCACCTACGCATCAGTTACTCTAATGTGTATGATTTATCTGATAAAAGCACACCGGAGGTAAAAAAAAAGGGCCGAACCAGTGCCATCGAACGAATATGGTTAAGCAGGAAATATTTCCTTTGTCAACAGAAGCCATGGCCGAACTTTGGACAGCGTGCAACAGGAAAAACAAATTATATCTTTCACTCCTTTTGTTTACCAGCTCGTATCACGGGTCTCCTACGACATGTTCCTACTGATGAGGTCGTTAATGGCGCTGTTACCATGGTAACTCCGTTTCCACCTCAGTATTTAGGACCATCAGTTTGTGCTCTATTTTTTTCTTTGACCTTCTTCATATTATTCCGTGTATTTCGTCCCTTTGTAAACCCCCTTTACCATTCAATTTTGAGGCAAATCCACAGTTATCTTTGTAGATTTAATTTAAAATAAAAATCGTCTCCACAAAACTCCAAATCTGTATTCATGTATTCCTGGATTTCGTTTGCCTCATATATATTTAAATGGGGATCCATCTAAAAATTCAAAATGGAGTACAGTTTATTCAAGGAGTTTTTCCAGGTTTCGGTAAATAGATTTATTTTGCGAGTTATGATTCTTTTACACGAACGCAGATTGATACCCCCAATGGATGAGATTGAAGATGTGTTTAGCCAGGCGTGACTTCTTCTCATAAAGAAACTTTAAATATATTTAAATCTTGGACGCCTAGTTATCTCGATAGCTCTTAAAGTTGGTAAAGATTTGAACACTACACTAGAATGGGTACAATGAGCGTTGACAATATTGGGACCAGACAGAACGAGACCATCTGAGTTCCAGAGAGGTGGTTCGTTTGAATTTTCTGCAATAAGGAAATAACATTTCAATACATCGTGTCTGAAAATCGAGCTTTTCATCCCGAATTGTAATATACGTAAATTATGTATTTATCCAAATACAATTGAAATTGAATCCTTTTGGTGGTAGGGACGGCAGTTGAGAATTTGGGATTTCTCCAGGCATCGCAGCAAAATATTTTTAAAATATGGAGACTGTCTGATAGCAGATGGATGTGGTAATTATACATAAATAAAACAGCAATTATTTATTATTGCTGTTTTATTTAACAGCAATTATTCCTGATGACCCTAGTGTGAGAACACTAGGGTCATCAGGAATATTAATTCAACTACCCAAATGTATTATGCTCGTGAATTGCGTATGTTCTCTGGTCGACTTGCCTTTTGCTGGATGAAAAACCCTTTCCAGTGGGGGGAACCTTGCTATCTATGCCTGAGATTGTCTAACTCAGCTACAGAATGAAAAAGACCATAAAAGTCCATCGCGTCAATGACGGGATTCGAACCCAGGCCTTTCCCACTAGTATGGGAAGGATGGTGATGTTCCACTGTGCAGACGGTTGTGGTATTTGATTATATATATGGTAGCTTTACTGAATTAATAAACCAATGATGCATTGAAAGTACCACAAAGTGCCAGTCCGTATTTATCAAAGGGATTCCACCATTGAGCTTTCATTTTTCTGGAATCGTTCTTACAGTTCTTGGATTCAGATGATTCGCAGATGGATTTCCTTCATAACTGGAGTGTATTTGGTAACCTTCTTGACAATTCGGTTTATTGGATATACCTATCCATGCAAAGGAGTGTATCTAATAAAGTAGCCACTCAGTGTATGTGTTCTTCATCCATCCCGCTTTAATTCTTCACTTCTTTCATAACTTTGTATTTATTTGCTCCAGCCAGGAATATGCGTTATTTTAGATCTCCAAGTGCATTGCATATTGCATGCACTGTAGTTGAGGGAGGGATGGGGGTGGGTGTAATAAATTTTTCAGCGTTTCACTCGCGCTCAAAGAACGAAGGAGTTTGCGAATTTTGCACTTTTTCTCTCTGGAGAATAATAGATTTGGAGTGTTTAGTTCTTCTCTTTGCATTCCACGCAACGTTCGTGAATCTAATGGACGGTGAGAAAGAAAGAAGGGCGAAGCTCCCTCCTAGTCGTTTGGTGGAAACAGCAACACAGAATTTCAAGAGTTCATTGTAATTCAGCTGGACACCAAACCGCTGGACCTTTTGAACCATTAACAGAGCAACGTAAAGGCAATTATGTTTGCTGCAGTTGGGGACGTAATTCACTTACTCTTTTCTCTTTTTTCATTGGTTCCTTCGTCACTGCAAAGAAAAATGCAATGAACACCTTTAATTGAATCTTCAATGATAAAAAAAAAACAATAAATACTTGAAAAAAGTTTAAAATGGGAGATGGAGAAAATGGAAACGTTTTTAAGAGAAATTCTACACGAGCAAGAAGGGAGGAAAATTTAAAAGAAAATAAATTCGAGCTGTATAAGAATAGACGATTGAAAAATTGTATTTTTGAATTTGCCAATGTATAAATAAATATCGAAACTATTTCAATGCATTCTCAATGTCCCCAGCTTCTTTTGATAGGAGAGGATGCAGCTGCTTTCTTCCATCAAATATCCAACCATATTCTTTTGCCTTATTATTTGAGAAACGAAGTCGGTGAGTGGAATCCTCTGGTGGACGCAACATGCTTCGTAAACAATACAGAAAATCGATAGGAATAGGATTCTCCACTTACTGTCTGAGTATCGCATTAATGCAGAGGGCTCAGTGGGAGATTAAACCTATAAAGGAGAATTTCTTTCCCTTAAAAAGAGATTTGGACTCTTTCAGAGGAAGTGAGGGTACCGTCTCTATTTCTCAGCTAGATATCAATCTAATGTCAGCAAATAATCCCCTTTTGCCTTTTCTAACTAACTAAGGATTTTCAAGGGCCAAGTCTGGTAAGAAAACTTCAAAATTTAGGTCTAACTATCCATCAAGGGTGGCTTCCAGTTTATTACAAGATTTACCAAAAAAAAGTGGATTACCTCGCAGGACAATGTTGGTACACTTTTAGGAAACCCTCTTCTCTTAATATTTTTAGATTTTCAAACTCCCTACATGGAACAAATAAAGTTTTCTCATTTGAAAGTAGAAGATTACAAAATCGTCTTATTAGGATGACAGTTTTGTTTCTAAACTCAATTCTTTTTCTTCTGTGGAAGACATACGTCTTTGCTGTTATCTATTCGTTGCTTTGAAAACTAACCCACCAACCATTTAAAGAAGCAGTTACAATTGATAACCGTTGTAAAAGAAATTTCGCAAAGCCAGTGAGAGATTCAAATTGGATACAATAGTCTGGAACGAATCCAATATTGGTAGAAGAAAAGCGTGATAGAATTATGCAGGATGGTCGAAAAATGTATATACAAATGCAGCTGTTAAAGACAGTCGATATTCAGAAAGATCTTGGATTTACCATGGGCTCATCTGCTGAAAATATATTGTACTATAAGAATGTTTTTAAATTTAAATAGTGTCCTCTTTAATTCAAATGGATTTTAGCATCCTTATTGACTCTTAGAAAGTATTCCATTGACACAAAAATGTCGAATATTCGCAGTGTACATCTAGCACAGATTTGTTCATGTCTGAAAAGATTCCTCTGTGATAGAAAAATTTTAAAAAAAAAATGCCACAGTTCACGTGACTTATCTGGCATTATTAAAAGATCAGGCCCAACAGCTTCCACTCATTACTTACCCATTTGTTACTTAATGAGCTTTTAATCACAGTAATTTGAATTCGCGTTCAAGGCACAATCAAGATGAATGAGCCGCCATTTTCGTGATTTTTTTCCTCCGGGCTTCTGTTCTATTTTTAGAAGATTATTCATTTCCCATTAGTGATAGATAGGCAGTGGGATTCAGATGTGTATTGATTGCTTTCAGGTGTTTATTTTTTGTTTATGAGAAGCGATGTTTGATTCAGTCGATGTTATATGATAATTAGGTTTAAATGAGTCAGTAGAAAACAGCTCAACAGCTCCAGTATCTCAGTGAGTTTGCTGTTTTTCTAAACTGCAGCTCAAAAAAAAATTAAGGAGATGATCACTGACAATCGTGCCTCTCTAGAAGTCTCTCCAACAAATATTTTAGCCACAGCCTTTAAGACCACAACCTGTTCTTCATCAAACCGAATTGCCTTTTTAAATTACCATTTTCTGTGGTAAATCTTTCTTCTTTTAACAAAGCCAGGTAATTATAGCAACTATCGCCCCCCTTGTCAGCGCATGCTCATTTTCGCGCAACTTTCCACTTCATTATGATCCGCTGCACCTATATAAACATCTTTAGCACTTGCATACGTTTTCTGCATTGACCCAAAGATGCTTCTGCCTGTTCTACGTTTCCATTCTTGAAAATCGTTGACCTCAATTGCAGATTAAATATTTCTTCTTTCTTAATGCCCAAGGACTAGAAAAAATTCGTAATAATGTTTCACCTTTTACTGATTATGTAGATAAAAATAGAATAAATCTAATGATGTTATTTATAGAAAAAATTGTACCATTTTGTACCATTCCCAACATCGTTCATTGCCTCTTACTAAATCTGATGGCTCTTCTGCAGTTTCGATGGCACAAATCGCCAGCTTACTATCTATCTACTCTTCCCTCATCCCCTAATCTTATCCTTAGCGATAACAATCGCATACCATTTCTCTATAGACAGATCCATCTCACAGATCACTGTAATCATCTGTGAAACCAGCGGACTGATGTCTTCATTCACTACCTTACCTCACAGTTTGCTGTTTTATTCTAAGGCTAAATTGAGCAGCGAATCTTCCAATTAATTAAACAGATAATTATGTTGTTTACAGTGACATCGGAGCCCTCTGGTGAAAGGTGAACGATAGTCCTTTGCAAAGCGACAACTCTTAATTAGAAACTAGCTGCACAACTGAAACTTAGAGAGGATTTCGTCACACGCAAATAGATAACTCTGAGCGTTTCCAAGGAGAAACATTCCTTAGAAAGCGAACTGCTTGGCAATCCACTTATATTACTCAAAAGATAGTTGGATGTTCATTAATGCTAAAGCTAGCGTGGTTGAAACATTTATTAGAGGATTTATTCAATATTTGTAGCACTTTTAGATAGGGATCTAAATGAATTGGTTTACTAAGCAGGTAAAAAGACTTCCACTTCCTCTTCTCACACGAAACCTGTCAAAGTCTGCATTATGGTACTAGGCACATTTTCTTATAAATTTTCCATTTACGTATTATCCATTTGTTTAATAATTCCCTGCGAAAATAATCTTATTTAGAAAAGCATAATTCAAATTTTGTAAGGTTGAAAATTTCACGATTAGATAAGAAGAAGAAAAAATGTTTTTTTTCTTTTATTCGCTTTGATCTAAGCGCTAAAAGATACGTACTAGAAAATTGAATATCACCATAGTAGCACACATGATGTAAAGATGGAGTGAACGGAGATGACGCAGAGATAATGAACTCCAAACAAAATCTTATTTATCCAGAAAATTTAACGAAATAATAATGGCTTGGTAGGTCATAAGGACTTAGTTATTCTGAAAGGGTTCTGGAAATCTTTGAAAACCTTTTCGACGTCAGAATATGAAACTCAATTGTTCTTTATCAAATTTTCAGAGAAAGGACTTTGGAAAGAACGCTTTAAGTGGATTTTGTTTATAATGGGTTAGTCAATGCTTATTAGAATTAATAACAAAGCAGTAATCCACAAAGAAACGTATACCAAAAGGATTTTTGTTTTTATTAAAATAAGGCCTTGTAGTATGCAAATGAAAACAGAGTTTAGGAAGATGGAGCATCTCTGACATTTATTTGATTATCCCTTCCTCACTATTTTTACGTAGTTAATAATATAATATTAAAATTATGTAGTTATGTGATTATAATAGAAACAGATTAATTATAGCAATTTTTTTAATTAATAAAATAAATTGATTTTATTGCAAAAATTAATTTAGACAATCCCTTCATATGTAACTTCACATACTAACACGTAAGCTCTACAGAGCAGCTATATTTCCAGGGGCAAGAACCAAATTCTCATTTTCACTCAGTTATTAATTTCGTTCTATTGGGCGACTCGCCCTTGATGAACGTGGGCATAACCACCCCAAACAGTCATGATAAGGCAAATAGATGACGCATCCGCAGTCCAGAGTATCCATGACATCCATTGCAATGAATTCCTTAACAATCTCTTTACATGTAGTTTTATGTGCACACAGATGAGCTGTGCGAAGAAGAGACATTTCAAGGGGAAGGGGGGATGTTCTACCAGCCAATCATCGAGGCACTATCCCTATTTACAACATCCGGTATTTTTTCTCTTTAATCTCTTTATTATCGCAACAAAAACATTAATACATCGTGATTTTATGTTTTAGGGATAAAAGGCATTAAATACATGTTCAACGAAGCTTTCATAATTAGACAACTCAAGATCTGGTAACAGCAGTGAAAAGAGAAGGCAAATGGTTAAAATCCAAGACATAATGGGGGAAACTCTTGTTACAAATCATATTTATGATTCGCCATTCTTTGAAACACGGTAAGGAGGAAACTATTTTAATGATATTGGATAAATGCACGCTGCACGGTTAACAAGAATGATAGACGACTCCTTTAAAATGAGCCAGAATGCACTCACATTAGAGTTCCTTTATTCCTAATTGGATGGTACAATGCAGTTGCATGGACTCCTTATAGCACGTCTTAGAAATCGACAAAACTCCTTAAGTAAAAGAAATAATGGTATCTAATCCATGCCATCTCTAGATTTTACTGACCTCTGCATTTTATAGTGATTTTCTTTAAATTTCAACCTCCTGTTTCCAATGCTGGTAAGTCCTGATATAAGAATGGTTTCTATCTTTGTTTACATCAATAAAACGTCTGGTTTAATACTCTCTTTATGGTTCAATCTTTCTCCCATAAAATGACTGAAACTGTATTTTATCGAGCACAGCTCAATTGTAAGAGAGAAGGTTCACCCATCTTTAGTGTATTGTCTCAACTGTCACTCCCAGACCTGATAAATCATCTTTACTAAGCGCATCCATCTTCCAAAAGCAACGCAATGTCATGCGTTTGGTCGCTAGTCGTCTGCTTTCCAGATTTAAAATATTTTGCATACAAAACGTTTTCTGAACTTGGAAGATGCAGAGGGACTCAATAAATATTTTTAGCATTAAATTCGTACCTCATATATCTAGACATCAATTAGATGAGATATTAAAGGATTTGTCACCATTAAGTGACAAATTAAGTTACCATTAAGTGAAAAACTACACTGCCTGAGAAAAATATTAGAGAATCGAACGATAAGAGAGTGCTAGCGACGTCTTGGACTATAACAACACAAACCCTGAATAGTGCTTAACGTCCAGGATTAGGTTCTGGTGGTACAGAAGTTAAGTGCTACAACAGACAGCCTACAGCCCTGATCTGTTTCCGTGTAACTATTTGTCTTCTTCTTCGCTTTTGTTTAAACAATGAGGTTCAAGAAACCAGAAATACTAATTTAACCATCAGCCAGCGTCTATCACTCCTATTGAGATGGTACATCAATAACTTTCTGGAGAAATTACGCCTAACTAGATGCATTCTTACTGTTTTTGAAACTCTCTCTCGCTCGTAATGTAAATTATTTATCTCAAAGATTACACCGTTATTGGACATTTCAAATTTACTGATTAAACTCCTTGGTAGAGTTCATCGAAGTCATTTGGGTTGAGCCGTCCCTCTTCTATAAATATTTACACCTCGATAATATCTGATTCAACAGTGAGTCTGAGAGAGCAAACAATTAATGCTAAGTAAGGCTGAAATGTTTATTTTCATCACGTGGAGAAGCATTAATAATTAATATCTTCTTCAATTACAGAGAGATCATTTCTAAGTCAGGATTCGATTTCGAACCATCAAAGAGGAGTATTTCTTCAAACGCATTACAAATCGATTTGCTACTCCTTCCTAGAGCGCTGTTTGGAAGTGATCAGCGTTATAGCAGATAGTTCGGATAATGACATGCACCAGTTAGAGGTATTAATATAGAAGGAACAAGCGCATTGCGTGTAGAGGTGCGTAGTTACCTTGTAAATAAATATTTATTCTCTGGCTGGAAGGTCCTCCACGCTGTCATCGATGCGATGTTGACGCGTAGCTGTTTAAGTTGAAATTGCGACTGACTTAGACAACAAATCCGTAGTCCCTTAATGGATGACTTTAAGGGAAAGCATTTTTAAAACGCGTAATTCATTACACGATTCTGGATAATTAATATATTTTCATCTTTCTAATAAAGAATACCAAATCAGATTTTCCGTGTTCTCAAAAGTAGTAGAACAAATCGTACTGAGTTTGTTTCTCAAAGGAATAATTGAGAACATGTGTTTAGAACATTTTCTAAAACACGTATATACACTGTGCTGCCACTTTATTAGTGGCAGCACAGTGTATATACGATGTTCAATAGGATTGAGATCCGTAGACTGAGCGGGCCACTGCAGCAAAGAAAAGTCATTGTCATGTTCCTGGAACCATTACATAGTGATTCGGGCTTTGTGAACCGCGCATTATCCTGCTGGAAGTAACCATCTGACTGAGGATAAACTGTCAACATGAACGGATACACTTGGTCAGCAACGATGTTTTGGTACGATGTGGCATTCAGACGTGAATCTATGGGTATCAATGGACCCGTGTGCAAGAAAACATTCCCCATGGAATTCATATTGTACATGGATTCATGGTACATGGATTCATATTGTTTTCGCCAAATTCTGAGCCTTCCATCAACATGATGCACCAGGAACTCCGACTTGTCAGATCAAGCGACTGTTTTACAATCCTTGATAGTCCAGTGCTGGTGTTGCTGTGCCCTCAGGAGGCATGCTCTCTTCTTCTTGATTGATAACAAAGGTACACAATGTGGTTGTTCGGCTGTTGTAGCCCATTCGCGACAAAGTGCGACTAGTGGTTCGTTGCGATATTTTGTTCTGCGCACCAAGGTTGTATTCTGACGTGATGTGCGACACTGTGGCCCGACTGGTTGCTTGCACAATTGTAGCCATCCTCCTCTGACCTCTCATCAACAAGCGATTTTCTTCCACAGGAGCGCCGTTGAGAGGATGTTTTTCTGTTCGTTGCACCATTCTCGATACACCCTTGAAACTGTGATGCGTGAAAAGAACTGCCGTTTCAGAGATGCTTTGTCCAGCACGTCTTGCACCTACTACCATGCCACGTTCGAAGTCCATTAGATCACTCCTTTCCCCCATTCTTGATACGGTTGGAAAATGCGGTTGCCCCATTCATGGCATGCCCCTGCAGCATGCCATGATGAGTATATTGTATGGTATCTTTGCATACAATAATGATTAATTATATAGATCATTTTTAGTACTTTTTTTCTAACGTTTTTCTTTCTAGAATAAACACTTAGAACATTTAAAACATATTTTTAGAACATCTAGAACATTCATTTAGAACATTTTCTGTAACTCTTTCTAGAACATTTTTAGAACGTTTATTTAGAGTATATGTAAAATATTTATTTAGAATATTTTTATAAACTTTAGAACATTCTTAAAACAATTATTTAGAACATTTGTTTTCTTTCTATAAAATTTATTTAGACCCTTTTTAGAACATTTATTTTTTTATAAAGCACTTATTTAGAACATTTATTTTTTCCTAAAGCACTTATTTAGAACATTTATTTTTTTCTAAAGTACTTATTTAGGACATTTCCAGAACATTTATATAGAATATTTTCGAGAACATTTTCTAGATGTATCTGATACATTTTCTGAAACAAGCATATAGTGCGTTTGCTAGTAAATTTTAGAACGTTTATTTTATTTCTAGAATAATCATATAGAACATTTTTAGAGCATTTATTCACAAAATTTTCTTTAACTATTTCTAGAACATTTTTTTTATTTAGAGTACACGCAAAATATTTATTTAGAATATTTTTATAAAATTTATTTAGAGCATTTTTAAAACATTTATTTTCTATCTATAATATTTATTTAGGACATTTTTAGAACATTTTAAAACACTTATTTTCTTTCTAAAACATTAATTTATATGAAACTTTTAATTAAGTGGTTTGAAATCAGTTTGAAAATCTTTTTAGGATTTTCCAAAAAGTTGCAAAAAAAGCCATTTTTTTAAAGAATTTTTTTATAAATTTTTCAAATTTTACACAACTTTTTAAAAAATTTCCAACAGTGGAAACGGTGGTTTTGAGAATGTTTTTATTAATCAAAATTAAAAGTTTGATATATTTTTAAAATTACAGCGTCTGGAATATAGTTTTTTTTAAAGTCGAATACTTTTCGAAAATTTTGAATGTTTTCTTATTCTTCAAGTTCCTTAGACAATTTATTTTTAAATTTCCCAAATTTCGCAAAGACTAGTTTTTTTCCGAGGATTTTTCTACCCTTAAAGTGCAAAATGGAAACTTTCCAGGACTTCTGGAGAATATTTTAAATTTCTCACATTGCAGAAACAAAAACTGAGGAATTTTTTACCATTCTTCAAAGAGCACAAGGAATTTTCCTGACATACAAAGCAAAAACAATTCCATCACTTAAGTGAAACTGTCTAGACGATTTCAAAGAAAAGTTCCATGGGACATTCAGTTTCCACTCTGTTATATACTTGAGTTCGTTTCATTAATAAACGCATTCTTTGATTCCTCTCCAGCAAAGAATGCCAAAATCAGATTCCCTCACAAATCATTACCGACTTCTATTGTCTGAGATCAGCGAGTTTTAACGCCTTCCGCGTAATATGGATTGTTTGTTTTGTTTGGCTGACACTTGGCAAGAGAGAGAGTGGAATTCGCTGCACGTTGTAGTGTTGGTATTCTCTAGTAGAGAAATCCGCATCGAAAACAGCATCCACTGCTTTATGGATAATGACGTAAACGCTTTCTTCTTGTCCTGGATGGGACCTCTTATGAAATACGAGCGAATGGATTAAAGTTCTTTTGCATTGTCTAAGAGTTTTCTTCCAGAGCTGCCAAAGGAAAACAATTTAAGAATATAACTTCGACTTCTTTAATTCTTGCTTTCATTTATGTACTTCTGTGTTTATCACAGTTTGTTGAAGCATATTGTGGTTTAATATCTTGGAGGAGTTCAAGGTTGGGAAACTGGAATAAATTTTTTTGACATTGGACTTGAATTTCGATAGGATGGAATCTTCAGGATATTCAATGGATAAAGGTTAAAAAAATTGTAAGGAATAGATGAAGATAGATAAGAATTACTATTTCAGTGACTTTGGATTAAAGTGTTAATGGATGCTGGTTGGTATACGCATTCAGACTTTCACATTACCTATGATCCCAACGCTCTGAAAGTCAATCCTTTGAATAAGATTTTCAGTTCCAGAATGAAAATCAGTTGGAGTTTGATGACGTAGGAAGGGAGTATATCTGCCATATCTCTCATAAAAAAAAATGGATAAGCAAATTGAATTATTGCAAATGGGACATTGATTAGACTCCAAATAAAAAAACGAAACACCTTTCTACATATTCATAGAGGATACGGGTATGTAGAGGTGATAGATTTATACACTGAGTGGCCATTTTATTAGATGCGCATACCTAAGAGCGAGTAGGTTCAATTTTAGATCTCAACACATCCTGGATTTTTCGCGGAGAGGCATCAAGAGGTGTCTAAACGTGCAATGTGGACGCTGGTCTATGTTGACTCAATTGATTTCCACATTTGTTGCATATTGGTTGTTTACGGATCTCTAATCCGAAAATTTCGTTCCACCTCATCCTGCTGGTGCTCATATGGGGATCGGATCTGATGGCTGGAATGGCTACTCAGTAGGCCAAGTTCAGAGTTCACACTCACGTTCTTGGAATCAGTTCTGTGCATTTCTGGCCTTGTGACTTGGCGCATTATCCCGTTGGATGAACCCATTTGCAGATAGATACACTAGAGCTATGAAGAAATTCGCAAGGTCGGAAAGAATATCCAAGTAATCTGTGACATCCAAGGGTTTCTCCACTGATATCAAATGGCACAAGGTTCATCAGAAAACATGCATCATTATATAGCCACCAGCAGCCTGTATTGTTGAACTTGACAGGATGGGACCATGGACTCGTTTTTCTAATCAGGCACTGTGTAGTTTTGGGTCCTGGATTCATTGTAATCGTACCTTTTTGCTTTTTAGTGAGGCGTCTGGTGCCGGCCACAATACAACGTTCAAAACCACTTAAATCTTTCATACAATTACTCACTGAACTGTACATTCACAGTGTCCCTACGTACCTGACCATCTGCTTCATACCGCATGGTACTAACACGTGATGCTGTTACTGAAAAACAGCGCTCCATTTAATGAAACGGTTAAGTGCGCTTAATAAAATGGCTACTCGGTGTACATCGACACAAATATTTCAAGAATATTATTGCTGATTTCAGTAATAACATCCTTGAAAGCACATTGAAGTTGCTAGCAGATCTCTTAAACTTTCAAAGATTGTACAACTAAATAATCATTTCTTCCATTCCATTAGAGGATTACGATCTACCATTTCTCCTGTGGCTTTGATACTTACACTAGCTGAAATAATCAGGAATGTGACTGTAAATACTCCTGATTTCAAGAACCATGCGAAGTAATCTCCACAAACAGATGCTGTCATCCGATCTCCATTTACACAAATTTACTCCACTTTGGATGATGCTAAGAAATCCATCGCTTCTTTGAAAAGCTACTATCATTCCAATACAGCAAGACAGGCAGATGCTCACGTGCCATTTAAATATGTTCCATTCCTATCCCATAACGCGGAAGATTTATAAGCGAGCCAACAGAAAAGGCATTTCCTAGATACTCTGAAAGGTTTCTCTCATTAATCCCAGATACTGTTTGAAGTTGGAATGTTAAAATTGCCATCTGCGACACAAAGATCGTTGCCTATTACATCACGTTAACTCTTTGACTAATGCACCATCTGTTACTTGATGTATCGCAACAGAGGCAAACGATAATTGCCCAACATCTTCCTTATGGAGAAAGATCTTACAGCAACCAGCAATTACCGAATATGTCCTGTAGAGCGGACATTACCTGCGAAAGGTAATTTAAGTGATTATGTGTATAATGGAGGTATTCATCAAGCAGCCTTCCAGGTAAAGGATGCGTATTCTTAAAGTACCTTAGACGATGGAATTAGATATAAATTGAGTTAATTCGTAGGTGATCTGAAAGGCATTAGTGTTATTTAGTAATTAATACCACGGGATTCAATTAGTATGGTAGATTTTGAATGGTAGGAAATGATGATTATTAAAGATTCACGTTGAGTATTACAAATCCAGACAAGTTCTGACATGTTCAATCAAGTTGAATTTAGCTACAAGCCTGGAATATCGTGTAAATATTTTTAATAACATGTCCTGGGCCGAATTGAATAATCAGTTTATTATTTTGAGGGATTCTGTTCACAACAAAATGAATGATAGTTGAAAAAGGCAATGGCGTGTTGATGATGACAATGCGCCTGCTCAAGATGCACTTTCTGTAAGTTTTTGTTCTAAAAGAGACCAGGATTTTTTCCCTTTGGAAAACTGAGAGGAGGAAACCAGCGAGCAAAAAATTGGTAAAAGTATCGAGCTTCAGAAGTATCTTTTGAGGGAAAGAAAGTTCATTAAACATTATTTCTTCTAGAGTAGGAAATGCGGTAAGCTCTTTAAAAGTTTCCACCGCGAAAAACTTTCATAACTTGTAATCCCGCGATAAAAACTCACCCTAACACTCATTCTAGAATAAGATACTCTTCAGATAGGCAACCGTGGATGTACAAACTTTACTTATATCAAGATAAGTATGACCACTTTCCCAACACCATTGAAATAGCGAAAAAAATGTCCAAACTCTTTAGAGAATTCCTGTCGAATCTCCAAGCACCAAAGGAAGTAGTTTTCTATTAGCTTAACAGGATTGAAGACTATAAAGTCATCTACATGATGCTCCATAGCGGGATCCTTTGGGAAACTCCACCAACACCCTTGGGAGGCAAAATACATTTACAGAAGCAAGGCAAAGATAAAGTTAAAAGCTTTGACTCTACTTTTACACTGGCTTTTGATAAAGCGATTGGAAGTTTTCAGATATCGACCATCCCCATCGGTGTGTAACTTCTCCCAGATGTACAAAGATCAGATGGGTGCAAAACAAATATCTTGTTGTATTTTATTCGAATATTTTCGCACTTATGAGAGGAATGGACATTCCCCAAAGTGGACAATGTCCATCTCTCTCACGATTTCATTTCGAAAATACGATTATTCGGTTTACCGAATGAATCCCCAGAATCATCTACAGTAGAAAAGCCTGTAGATCAACGTCATATTCGATACGGAAGTTAGGAAAGATCTAAAAGAAAAACAGTCTAAGGTCGAAGAAGAAAGAAGAAACGTAGCAAAGTTGTAAGGTAGACATCGTTAGAACAAAATTCCTTTGTAGTGTCAAAGAGCTCCTGACTTTCTTTAATGGTCTCCTGCGATTTTTATGGCTGTCGACTTGTGTGGAGTAGATGTCGCCAAGTTCTGTCTATCTTAGGTTACGACAGGAAGCCTTCATTAATCACGAGACTCCTGACAGCGTGCGCCATTTATGCGGAGGGCAGAGAACTGTTTCCGCAGATGACCGTTTGCTTGCCATTGTACCAGTGATTTTTCATTCGCTCACTCTTTCTGGAGTGCTTCTTGTCCTCGGGGGTACTGCTAGTTTGCCGAGATCACAAGTGACAAAGCTGGAAAGCTTTTTGTCAATGAAACCTGAAGAAATTTCGCCACAGTTTTAATTACTGAAGACTTTTATTAAACTCAAAAACGACAATCCGAAATTAGCAACAAAAATGGCGCCTGTCTTCTTAGTGTATTAATCAACAGTCTAATTTAACTTCTAAAAATCCAAGCCGTTTTTACCTTGACGTGCCCGGACATGTTTAGACATGTCTTCTTACCGACCTTATTTGTAAAAAAATGTGTATTGTGCTTATTTTGGAGTGAAACTCGGTGACCATAGTTCACAAACCACTGGTAGACACCAAAACTGTCCTCTGTCCACCCTTACACATCAATTTGGGTCGGATGGAACAGTTTGTGAAAGCTTTGCCTCAGGAAGGTCCCTGCTTTTACTACCTTTGTACTAAATTCCCATCAATCACCAAGGAGAAGCTAAAAAATAAGGTTTTAGTTTAATCTCAAATTTGCAAACCGTTAAGGGACCAAAATGTCTAGGGATCTATGAATAAAAGAAAAAAACTGGACTAGCTTCAGGTCTGCTTTTGAGAACTTCTTAGGGAACAGCAAGGATCCAGACTACAAGAATATAGTTGAAAATATGTTGGCAGACTTCAAGAAGCTGGGCTACAGCAGGGCGAGTGGTTTCTCCAGGAATTAAAGATGGAGTTGAGGTACCAGTGGAGGTGGAATATCAATATGATAGCTGACTAAATGTATACGTCGCATATTTTGGAATTAAATTAGGTGACCAAGGTAAGTTGGGCCTCATAAAGTGTGCCGTATACACTGTCAAGTCAAAACATTAAGATCACCAACCTTTTAGTAGGTATGCATGTCCTTCTACCACCAATATTACCACCACATGATGAGGTGTGGGCTCTGTAAATCCTGCGAATGTGGTTTAATTCCACTTGAAGGAATCTGAAAGCATCATTGATGATAGAATAAGGGTTCAGGGAAACAGCTAGTTAGCGGAGAGAAGGATAATACAGATCTGCGTTTATCTGATGATATGGGTCAAAGTAATGCTTGCACTCATCTCAAGAATTCTTGTTTATGGAATACCTTGAAAGCAAACTTACAGAAGGCGTGAATACATGCATACCATTAAGAAAATATTGCGTAAGGAGGACGCCGAAATTGGGTTAGGGAGGTCAAGGCTGAGTATGAGAAAGCACTGGCTAAGAGGGCAAAGAATGGGGACAAAGAATTTTTCACGTATGTGAACACAACAAGGAAACCGAATCAGGTCGGACCCTTGTGTACTGGGCATGGGAAAGTCTTTGATAACTCAGTTGATGTTGCTGATGAATTACTTTGCATCGGTCTTTACTGACAAAACAACCCTTCATGCCGAAGAGAGGCTGTGTCAGTCAGTCTGAGCCAAATGAAATTAGTGATTTCTAAATAACTGTCTGTTCATCAGAAAAAGCTCTCGAACATAAAGGCTCCCGAAGTTTATAATTTTGTGGTAGATGACCAGAGAGTGAATTGAACCATTGAGATTAATCACGAGGGCATCGTTGCACGCGAGAGATTCCTTTGGATTGGAGAAGCGTATCGTCAATACATAACAGCGTAGCCGGTAACTACAGACCGGTTAGTATGACTTCAGGGGTAGGGAACGTCTTAGAAGATATGATTATGAGTGCAATCCAGGCACATTTAGAAAGAAATGGCATTCTGAAAGACATACAACATAGTTTTGTTAAGAGAAAATCATGTTTCATTAACCTGGTAAGCTATTTTGATATTCATGAGCTGGATATAAGGAACAATTTCGACATGGTTTATTTGGATTTTAACAAAGCATTTGACTCAGTCCCTCATGAGAGATTACTGTGTAAGAAAATTTGGGATTACTGGAAAAATTCTAAGATAGATTGCAAGATGGCTGCAGGGCAGAAGGTAGAGGGTTATGATTAATGGATATCTTTAGATTGGTGTATCGTCAGAAGTGCAGTACCCCAAGGATCGGTTCTTGGACCACTTTTGTTTCTCATTTTCATAAATAACATCAACGAAGGAATAAAGGGCATGATATAAAAATTTGTAGACGATGTAAAGATTGGTAGAGTCATCAGTGCCAAGCAGCACTCCTTCAGGATGAATGGAACAGGCTTCAAGAATGGTGGTCACTCAAGTGGCAGCTGTGTTTTAATGCAGATAAATGCAAGGCGGCTCCTTCCACTTGGGGAACAGTAACCCCGAAATAAATTATACGCTTGGTGTGGTTGAATGAAAAACTGTACAGTGTCCTCTACAAAGGAGAGATCTGGGAGTTGCGATGTGGGCAGACACGAAGTTTTTTGAGCAGTGTAAACAGGCAGCGGGGAAAGCCCATGGTGTGCTCTATCGATGATTTATTGAATGCTATCCTGTAGAGATACGGAAGTCATATTACTACTGTGCAAAGCAATTGTAAGACCACATTTGGAATATTGTGTTCAAGTATGGAGACCTCATCTGAAAAAAGACATTGAGCTCATTGAAAGGGTCCAAAGACGAGAAACTGGAATGGTGAGATGGGCTAAGGGGCGACCATATGAGGAAACACTCAGATTATGTGGGCTACAGAACTTGGCAACCAGGCACTTCAGAAGGTACCTGATTGGGGTTTATAAGGGACCATATTAATGACTTCTACTTTTGTTCTGGAATTGTTATACAGCAAAGAACAAGCAGAACACTTGCACCCCAACAACATTAATTTAGTTGTAAGGCCATCATCCCTTAGACCTGAACTACTGATGGTTGCGATGTGGGCAGACCCTCCTCCATCAGGTGTTCTTGTATTATGAAGAAGAAATTCACAACTCTGGACCACAGCTTATTTACACAAAGCGAACTTTGAGAGGCAAGACTGAAATCCCGGAATCTTCTGCCTCAAGGAGCAGTCTTATCATGGTGTAGACATCTTGAGAAAGAATTGGTTCCCCATTTTGTCTTAGAAGATTCAGTGATATATTACAACAACATTCCTGCATTGATGAACGTTTTCGGAATTTTCTCCCATCCAACGGACTGGAGCCTGTTTATTAACTCATCGAAGCAACGCCTCAGAAAGTCTCCTTCATAACGGAAACAAATTTGTTGAAAGAGTGAACCTCGGATTTGTTGACTGTGATGACCAAAACTAAGAAATTGTCTTCTTTTCAGAGTGAACACCAAGTTAGTTTCACTGGATCTAAATCAATTCTCGGGCTTTGAAAATCGGTCCCTGATGACAGGGTTCAATAAAGTATCACAAAACGTTGGCTTCTCACAAAATAAAATTAAAGAAAGAGTGTAATTAACAAACACCCATTATTTATCTTAATTCATACAAGGTGGATATTAAACAGATTTGCTGTCGGATCGATAAATGGAGTAATTTTGTCGATCACACCGCTCTCAGATAATACACGATGCAATCGGGGGTCGTACATCCCAAGGGGACACGCACGAAGTTAGAGAGATTGCAAATGTAGCCAAAAATAGAATTCTGAGACACGTAAGATCCTTTGATGTGTTCAGTAGAGCGACAAAGATTAACTTGTCAAATAACCTCGAGCAGAAGCAGTGCCCAGGTGTGAAAACCAGTTGTGGTCATTCGTCGATGATTCTTATTGGACATCAAGGTTCCGACTGTGTCAACAGCACTGATGGAAAGATAAATCGGAAATATCAAAGAGAGAAATTAACTGCAGGTGTCAGAGCAACACATCCTACGATTTAATACAAAAACCAGGTGGTTAAAGAGAGTTTCATTGATGGAGAGTCTGCGATTTCTTTGAAGAATTAGAAAGTTTGTTAGCAAGAGGTTAAACTTCACCATCTAAGTGATAAATTGGGTTCGAAGGGTGTTGAGTTTCAGTCTATGTCCCTGACATCACCTTTAATAGCTAAGTAAACTAGTGGGATGCCAAAGGATGATCATATTCGAAAAGAAAATAAATTTAAAACTCTCTTCTATGTATACGTCTAGAAACTTTCTTAATCTTAGCTTCTAATTCCAAAACTTAACTTCTTCTCCACGTTAAGAAAGGCAGCGAAGGACTCTTGCTTCTTGTTTTTTCCAGCAGCTTGATTTATGACAAAAAATGCTGTTCGAAAAGATTTTATGCATTCCTTACAGATAAAGACAGCTCAAGTTTCCCTGCAATTTGTCAGTGACAAATAAGTTTTAGAGAAATTCTCTCTCTCGGTTTCTTTACTTTCGCCCATTTGTCTCTGCCATCGGCTACAAAATAATCAACTTATAATATTACTACGCGCAGAACTAAGCTGGAATGCAAATCTTAGTTCTTCAACAGTTTGGCTCTAAAGAATACATCTCCATAATTTCCCAACCAAAATTTATGAAAGGAAAAAGAAACCAAACCTTTTACTCTTTCGAAATCTTAGTTATTATGCGACCATTCTTAAAATATTCTTTAGGCAAAATGGAAGTTAAAGCTTCGGTAATCTCTTCGTACTTTCTTTACCGCGCGTTATGAGCTACAGACTCCTTTAAGATGTAGCGAACTAAAGTAATAATCTTCGTGCCTGAAATATCGAAATTTTCGATAAATAATAATTAACTGACTACCCACAATGCACCGCGCATGGTTTAAAATATTACAATATCGCGTAATGTTTATACATCGCGGTTATTACATCTATAGAATATTTTATAAAAAAATAAGCATCCTATAGATGTTACCATAGCAACTACTCCGGAGAAATGGAGTTATTAAGTTTCCATTACAACGATGGATTTTAGAGGAATAGATGAAACCGACAATGGTAACCTAGGAGACACGCGCTAGCCTGGTTATTTTTATTTCTCCTTCTAAACCTACAGCTCGTTGCAAATTTATTAGGACTACCTCTCTGGAAGCATCCAGTTGTTTCCATCGCTGCTGGTTCTTCTGTAGAAGAATCCAAAAGTGGAACCTCAATTTAAAATTCCACTTCGATGCGAATGGGTTAAGGAAGAGAAAGAAAAAGGAAGAGAAGACAATCCATTTTCTCATTAAAGCATTCGGATGTGTATATGACTTCCATTTGGTCACTGGAGCAAAGACAGCGACCTTATCCACAGTCAGGACTATTGCGCGACAACTCCCCAAGAGACAAATTACTCCATTGTCTCTTCTCCTAAGAAGTGCGGGAGCTGTTTGGTAAAGAACGCTCTTGGGAGCGTCTATCCGAAGCGTATTTTGTTCGACGTTAAAGCAATAAAGAGAACGCACGCATTTGACAGTGACATATTCGGACACGCTCAAGTTTAGGCGAACTTTGTTCCTAAAGGTAGTAAGACGCTTTGTTTCTTTTTCACACCTTATGAGCTTTCCGAGGTTCTTGATGGCCAGGTCCCAATTATCTGTATTCCCATTGGCTCTGCGAAGATTAACACCTTAGGAGACTTATTTGCAATACATCTTGAGAGCACTGTTATGAGAGAATACACTAAGGGTTAAAAATATTGGTACAATTACGAAATAGATACTAAAAAAAAAGGGAAAAATATTGCTGAGGACGGTTGAGAAGATAGTTTTACCTTCTTCGATCTGCCTTACTTTGTCGCGGATAAGAGAAACTGTCATTTGAGCTGAAAGTTGCAAATACTTGAAGAAGTTCCATCTGTTGTTCGCGGGCGTCACAGATATATTTCCTAGACTTATTTTCCAAACACCACAACAGGTCATGCGACTTTAGCCCCAACTTGGATTCGTGGATGAGACCTTCAGAAGCACTTCAAACGCTTTTATCGACCTCCAAGGATTTAGAGATGGTAAACCAACAATTAAGGTCACGCAGCTGTTATGTCGCCCTCAATGTATCCATAAGAGACCCACAGCGCCATCTGGACCATGAGAGACTACCAGAATTTCGGGATGGCGAAATTTAATCGAATAATGTTCTTCTGGTATTAATGATTCCCTAACGTTTTGTACAATTGCCATTAATGATGTGTTGGACTTTAATTACAATGATCGCGTGGAGTGGAGCAAAGGGTCGTTCGCTTATCCACGTTAGCTTCGGGCTAATCTAATTCCGAATACTTCTAGTTTGTGTCAGATTAGTTCTGGGGTGCTCTGGGACCCGGCATTCTCTTTCGATTTGTTGCTAAGTAACCGGACGGACAGGAAATGTTGCAAACGGCATCTGGTCAACCGTTTATAGCTTAATTGCGAAAAGATGTTTAGGAAAGTTTTCCAGCAGAGCTTCAAAAGAGGCAGAACATCGGGGCTGTCTCCAGAGACCAAAAGTAAATGATGGTTGTGATGGCAACGCGTTTTCAGCCCCCCTTTCGCTAGATGATGTCTGCGGGCATTCGTTCTTCGTAAAGTCATCTCACAGTTTTTCACAATCGCCCATTTATCTCTCTGTTCTTTTATTGCGTGCTTTATTGCAACCATTCAATCTGTCGACAGCATCCCACTATTTATCTTTCTATCTATTGTGAGTCTCTTCTCTTTCTATCTGTGTATCGATGTTGACATCAGTCTTATTTATTTCATCTCCTCTCTCTCTCTCTCTCTCTCTCTCTCTCTCCCACCCCAGCTCCATTTTCCCGTTGATTCCATCTAAATACAGACCCCCATTACTTTTGAGAATCCCTAAACCAGACTCAATACCATCGAAGTAATGAATCTTGAAGACCCAAGCGTCCTCGAGCTTATTTCTGCCAAGCATCCAAACTCAAAAAATACGTCATCAAAAATTTAAAAACCAATCATCTGATATTTATTAATCTTTCTCCTGTGTTGATCTTGCTCTTCTACTGCTTCTCCTATCTAATTAGTCCTCGTCCCCTATTTATCTCCTACTCATAAATCTGTCTCTCCCACTTGTTTCCCATTTATAAACACATGTCTCCTCCAAATGTGTTCATCAAACCTTCTCTCCTGAATATCTGTTTATCAAACCTTGTCTCTATATCCTACTTATTAATCCATCATTTTATCCTGCTCGTCTCCTTTTTAACAACCCTATTCTCCTGCGTATTCCCTATTTCCTATTCATAAACTCTTGTATCCTTTTCGTCTCCTATTTATCCGTCATTGTCTCCTAAAACCTCTCACATTCATCAACACTTCTCTCCTGCAAAATAAGCAAATATGTACCTCCTTGTTTCCTTCTTCTCTCCTATTTATAAATCCCTATTCCATCAATTTATCATTCTCTCCTACTGCTGCCACTTGTGTCCTACCTATTAATCCTTGTCGGCATTTATCTCCTACATCCGTTTCTCCTGCTTATCTTCTATTTATAAACTCTCGTCTCCTCCATATCTGTTTATCAAACATTGTTTCCATCTCCTATTTATCAATCCTTTTCTCCCTCTTGTTCCTTACTCATTTATCCTTTTTTAAGAATCCTTTTCACCTGCGTATTTCCAATTCATAGACACTTGTGCCCTATTCGCCTCCAATTTATCAACCACTGTCTCCTACACATTTCCCGTTCATCAATCCTCTGTCTCCTGCATATATCTGCTAATCATTAATCGTTGTGTTCTGCTTCTCTCCTATTTTCTATCCCTTCACCCACATGTCTCTTACTTATCCCCAATTTAATAAACCTTGTCTCCTCAGGAATGTCTCCTATGCGCCTTGTCTGTCTCCTAAATCCCTCTCTCCTATTTATTAATCCTCCTCTCCTACTTGTCTCCTACTTACCCACCCTTGTTTCCTAATTATCAGTCGTTGTCTATTGTTTGTCTCCTACTCATTAACCGTTTTCTCCTGTCCTATTTATCACCCCTTTTCTCCTACTTTCATTAATACTCGTCCGATATTTCTAAATCCTTCTCCTATTTGTTGATCCTTCTGGTACGAAGTGCAGTTCTCCGCTATGGACATTGTAAAAGCTAAAATTGAGATCTTTGGAAGAATTCGCCTGCACACCGTGTTGTCCAGTGTTCCATGACTTTTGGTAGGATGGTGTAGATGACCAGGAAGGACTTAGGAGATCCGCTATGACCCTAATAATTTACACGATGAGTAAATTATACGTGTGGCATTTGACTACTTGCCAAAAAACTTTTTCTTGGCATTCCTGGTGACACCTAGCGTAGTTGGGAAGGACCTATTGATTCATTGAGTTCCGGGATCACAGGTGGAGGTGACAGCCCGGTTCCACTCTTCTTTTCTTGCGCTGTTTATCATCTCTGTTCCACCTTGATTAACGACATCACTCCCACATAGAATGTACGGCCAGGGTGATGACAGGTACTTCGAGAAGGATAGCAAAATTCCTCTCTTAGGAGTGGGGGGGGAGGAGGAAGCAGCTGATCACAGTAATATGTCCTTCCAAAGTCCAATAAACGATGAGATCAATGGATAATGAAAAAATCCCGGTCATTATGAACTTTGGAATAAATTCTTGTGTTACAAGGAAAAGGCGTTGAGATTGGTCATTTAAATATCGCATCCAAAATGGAGGCTGCGTTTAAATAATTTAAGAATTAATAACTTTAATCGCATTTAATAACTATTATTATTTAATTTAATTATTATTAAAAACTTTGCATTAGCGACATCTCCTTTATATCACAATGGACTGGGTGTTGTTAATGCAAAGCCAACTCAATGTACAGTATATTGCCAAAAGTATGCGGACACCGCTGCGATTTGGTGAAAATGAACTATACGCACTGCCCTGCCAAAATATTAGACAAAATATTTTAAATTCGTTATGCAGTGGTTCTTCATTTGCCACCAAACTTTTGGTAACTTACTATACATTCGTGTTCTCTTCAAACTATTGAGTTCAAGGACTGATGGTGGCTAAAAAAAATTTTCTTTACTTTTCTCCGAGAAGTTTTCTAAATTCGCCAAATTTCTTTTCATTAAATCTCATCGTTGGATAAAAAAAAAAAAAAAAAAAAAAAAGAGTCGATTACTTTCCAGAATCTCCGCTAGGAGGGGCGAGAAACACAAAGTCCAGAAGCGCTCCTGCGATAAGTTTCTATTACTTTATTTCTTTGACAAGCTTCGCAAGATGAAATCAGTGTCTGCCCTAGTAGGACGATTCCAGTCAACTTTGACATGCGTGACATCGGTACATTGACAGCTGTCACCTTTTATAACGCCGCTCCTTTATAAGTCTTCGCTTCTCTTCTGTCTTTCCTTCTTCTCAAGATCGCTAAGAATTTCTAACTGTACCCTCAATCTCCCGCATATCAGATGCTGAATTCAATTAAAGAAATGGCTTCAGTAGGGTTACTTCTACGAGTTCAACAGACCCAATTCTTTATAAATAGCTCACGTGTTTATTTAAACGTTTATTGTTTATCGATATAAAAATAATCTCAATATTAAATATACTATTTCACCTATTTATAATCCTATTTATGCTCTCATATTTAAAAACAAAATATGAGCATAAATCAGTGACATCACCCAAGTGACGTCACCAATTTTCATCAGGTACTTTCTCCAGGTAAATACGTTATTTACGTTCTAATCTACTTTATTTCCAACTCCTCTTGGAGTACAGTACCATTATTATTCGAGTAAAATATGAAATACATTAAATATGCCATTTCCGTATTTACTCGCAGAATTCACCGATACGTATAATCCATAACTACGATAACTTCAATTCTTATAAGAGGAACTAGCTTAATTAGAACGCAATACAGTCCAGGATCTTTTAATTACTATAAAATTCTAGTTTAAGGTGTGATTAACACATTCACACAATCAAAGACAACAACAATAGAGTGATCATCGAGCATTGTTTTATTACCATTAAAGTATGGTTTTTAATGGTCATTTGTTATTCAGAGTAATAAGTGTAATGGAACGATCTCCTCAATCAATTGATTTGCCCTATTTTCCATAACCACCAGACCTTGTTGTTCGATTAATTGCGTTAATGACTTAAACGTATTGGGAGAGAGAGCTTCACGCCCATTCTAAAATCAATAATACCTCTTCTCTGTATCAATAGTGAGATCTGACCTCGCTTTGGGCAAAGACCATTATATAATGATAAATTAAAATCCCCGAAACGAATAGAACTTCATTAGAACCCCCCCCCATTCATCCCCGAAGCGAACACCCCCATCATGCATATTTAATGTCAAAAGGATTAAGACGTATATATACGTGCATAACCCTTGAAACATTTCATGATCACAAATCGGTCTGACATAAATAGAAAACACACAGAGGTGAGGTCACCATGGCAACCACCTTAGAGATGCTGCGATAATCACCTGTTCGCGATTTCAAAACTATGATTTTGAAATATCTTTTATAATAATTTTTTCCCCCTTACAGCTGCGCATGCGCCAACTTTTCATTTACAGAGCATTGCGCAGTAACGAAATATTTTCATTACTGCGCAATGCTCGATCTAGTGTGATTTCACTGCCCTCTACAGGGTAATTGAAAAAACACGTTTTTTATATTTTTTCGATAAGCAGCCTTAATTAATCTGAATAAATTGAATTAAGAATGTAAAGAGAATGAAAGGGAGTGGAACGAATAGGAAATTTATCCATTTACTGGTTTTTCTGGTTTTTTCTTTCTTTCTTTCCTAATTACAACTTATTAAAAAAATCCTTTTTTATGATGATTTTTTTTAAAAAGTTTCAATAGGTCTAATTAAGGAGAAATGTAGCTATTAAATAGGTGGGGGTTTAAAAGGGTAATTTATAGTTGGGAGTGTTGAATGGAAAAAACAATAAAAAGAAAGAGAGACGCCAAATCCCAATGATACTTCTTCGCTCCATCTCACACACACAATCTCTATCTTTCTATCTCTACATCTTCCTAAACTCTTCTTTCAACATCCGAAATATATTATTTGAGATTGATTCTGTAAAAGCTCTGTCTAAGTGCAGTTTTATCGATAGCTCTTCGACTTTTAACTTCTCGAAAGTTGAGAAACGTTTTCCCCAAATGCAAGATGCTTCACCAATCAATAGAGACAAAGAGACTATTCCTAACTGTCTTTGTTTTATAGAGGTGTGACCTAAGGGATGCTACCATCTCTAAGAAACAAATCCATTTCGCATTTCACGAAAAAACAAAATGGCGAATGCATTCCTTTTTCATAACGTTCGTTTCTGGAAGTAACACGTGACAATCCTCGCTGATGTAAGATGTCGGTAAATCCTGAACAAATCTGTAGAAAGTTGTTTGAATGATGAATGCATCGAAGTCGCTCAAATGCTGAGGTGATGCACTTTTTAAGGGAAAAATGTCTTCTTGCTGAAGTTCGCCAAATTTCCACACACGCCAGTTCTTGACTCTTCCTCCATCTCACAAAAACACCACCCGGAGCGTCAGAAATAAATTTCAAATTCCATCAGCTCTAGACACGCGGGTTCTTGCACTAAGTTCTTGGGAGTTGCCCTAAAACGCCCCCTGCAGGAATTTCTCTACGTTACCAGCAATGGTGATTTATGGATATATCGATGTACTGTCTATTGATTAAATTCAATGGAGTTTGAACGCCTACAACACAATAACTACCCCTGTGTAGCGCGTGCACTTCGATTTCCCAGGAGACAGCAGCTATCCATTGAAGGATATAAGATCTCCAGCGAATCTATCGCTTAAAACCCTGATCCTCGAAGTAGCTAGAAATTCTAACTGTGGTGTTTAAAATCTGCGACTGATCCAGATATTAATTACTCATTCAGTGGACGAAATGTCTTTTAGAGCTGAGTTTGAAAAATACGTTCAGGAAAACGCATTTAAAAATTATCGATTTTTATTTTGAATTTTGATTTTTTAAAATTTATTTTGAATTGTTTTATTTATTTTGAATTATTTTTATTTAATTTGAATTGTTTTATTTATTTTGAATTAATTTTATTTATTTTGAATTGTTTTATTTATTTTGAATTATTTTTATTCATTTTTAATTCATTATATTTAGTTTTAATTCTTTTTATTTATTTAGTTTTAATTCTTTTTATTTATTTACTTTTAATTATTTTTATTTATATGAATTTTTTCATTTATTTTGAATTATTTTATTTATTTTTAATTCTTTTTATTTATTTTGAACTTTTCTGATTTTTTTAAAAAAAATTTTGATTTTGATTTATTTTTATATATTTTGAAATTTTGAGGTTTGGTTTTTTTATTTATTTGAATTTTTTTTTGTATTTTGATTTTTTATTTATTTTGATTTTTTTAAATTTATTTTGAATTTTTAAAATTTATTTTGAATTTTTAATTTATTTTGAATTTTTTAATTCAAAATAAATTAAAATAAATAAAAAGAATTAAAAATAAAAAAAAAGAATTCCAAACAAAGTTCAAAATAAATTATGCATTTATTTTGAACTTTGTTTGGAATTTGTTTTGAATTTTTATATTTATTTTGAATGCTTTTTATTTATTTTTAATTTTTTTATTTAAAATTAACTTTGTTGATTTTTTAAAAAACATTTTTGATTTTGAATAATTTTTATATTTGAGTTTTGAATTTTTTATTTGAATTTTGAATTTTGAATTTTTTATTTATTTTAACTTTGAATTTTTTTCTTTATGTTGAATTTTTTTGATGTATATTTAATTTTTTATTTATTTTGATATTTTAAATTTATTTTTAATTTTTTGATTTATTTTGAATTTTCCAGGTGTACGCTTAATAGAAACTTAAAGGTTTTCAATTACAATATAAATTTATTAATATTTTATTTAAAATTTATTTTCTATTAAAATGTTTCTTTTAATAAATAAATTAAAATTAAAATTATTAATTTAATAAACAGGAAGTAAAAGCTATAAAATATTTCGAAAACGTGTGGCTAAAAATAGTTCAAAATTTCTCAAAAGTACTCTTTTGTCACCAGGTGGGGCTTTAACAAACAGGAAGTAAATCTAAAGAAGTATTCCTGAAACACCTGGCTAAAAATATTAATCCAAATTTTATTCAAAATACAATTATTTGCCGCCAGACTGCGCTGCGGACATTGTGTTGTGTCTTATGTATGGCGGCACCTAAATGCTAGTTCAACTCTGCCATGGTACACAGTGATGAGTACAGAGCTCTGTGAAATGGTCAGATACAAGTATGGTGTTATGTCTGCAAAGCGAGTCTTGTTCTGTTGTCTTGTTGTATCTGGCCACTTAACTACCAGGATGGCTGCTCCCTAGTACCCGCCCACACCACGAGGAGACGGGCCACAACAATACACGTACTGTCACACAAAAGTGACAAGGTAAGGATCCTGCATCCACTGTAGGAAAAATCAATTCCAGTGGATGCCAACAAATGCCGTACCACTGGGAGCCCAACCCGGCGGTACCAGCAGATAAATAAATAAAAACATAATAAATAATAAAAAAATTAAATAAATAAAAATAAAAAATAAAATAAAGTAAAAATAAAAAAATAAATAAAAATAAATAAAATAAATAATAATAATAAATAAAATAAAAATATATTAATTAAAAATTTCTCAAACAGAAAAATGTATGTGTCGCCAGATGGCGCTTTAAAAGAATTACATCTAATAAAATGTTCGGAAACGTGGCTAAAAATATTAATACAAAATATCTAAAAAATAAACTGATGTATCTCGGTGGCAGGTGCATTAATAAACTGGAAGCAATCTAAAAAAATATAAATTCAAAATTTCTCAAAAGTGTAATTATGGCTGGCTAGGTGGCGCTTTAGTAAACAGGAAATAAACCTAATAATGTATTCCTGAAACACACGGATAAACGCACGAATTAAATTTATCTCAAAGTGCCCTTATAAGTTTCCAGGTGGCACTTTGATGAAAAGGAAGTAAATCTAATAAAATATTCTGGTAACACCTCAATAAAAATATTAATCCTAAATATCTGTAAGTACATTTGTCTCGTCAGGTGGCGCTTTAACAAACAAGAAGCAAATATAACGAAATATTCCCGAAACACGTGGCTAAAACCTACCAATTTAAATTCTACTCATGATTTACCACCAGGTGGCGCTGCGGTTTGTAAACAGCTGCGCCTCGCGACGTCCAAACGTTGTCGCTAATGAACACACTCAATTTTAACTTTGTCCTCTGCAGACACATGGAGGAGAGTAAAGCTTTGTTTAAGATAATGATGCAATTTCCCTGCTCGAGTCTGACATTTTACTCACTCCACTGTGATAACCCTATATGTAATTAGATGCAGGGGCTCCTTCCAACGCCTCTGATGGCAATGGCCACGTTTGATGAATTAAACTAATTACGTCACCTTTCGTTCAGTTAATTATTCGAGAGTGACAGAAACGAATGAAAGAAACACTAGAGATGCTTCTCATCTCTTTCGAAATAAGTTAATCGAAGGAATATGGTGGAAGTTGCTTTTTTTAAAGTTAAAATTATGCAAATATTTCCTTCCACTCAATGGCAACCCAAAAATATTGCCCATTGGTGCATGGACGATGTTCATGTAGCTTTAAGCGTCTCTTTTTTGCCCCTAATAATGGCCTATTATAAAAAAGAGTAATTTAACATACAGACCTTCCATAACAACCGTTGCTAACGCAATTCAGTTAGAGTTGCTATGGAAACCAGAGTCATTCAGATGAATAGTCGTATTCGTTATTATTTCTACAGAGTTTCGCTATTGTAGCTTAGGGGGAGGAGAGGGATGGGGGAGGTTAACAACGGAAAAAGCAGATGTTCATTGTTGAGATGTGGGAAAATATCACATCAGGATAAAGCCAGCAGTGGAAAAGTCAGCAATTTATTCTAAGTACACGTTTCGTACCAACTGAATGCCTATTTTTCAGATTGCCTTTAAAGTTATTGCTTATTCGCGCAAAGTCCTACAAAGTACGCTATAAAATATCTTGTTTTTCCCTTTTAAAATAATTTACGACTCTTCCAGAGTTCTATGGATTTCTATAAATGCCTAAAATTACCGAAGAGTCTGTTTTCGAGAGTGTAAACATCACTTTTCTACGAACAAAAACAAGTTTGGGGATTTTGTAGAGATATTTAAACCATCGAGAAAGAAAATGGATGCACATCAAAGGAGTTTATGGATAAGAGAATTTAGATAATATCTTTGTTTAGCCATAAGAGTGCTCGTTATGGCGCTAAAAAGAAAACAGTTGTGGAATTAAACCATTGAATTTAATTGGAAATCTTTTCGAGGCCCTAAGGAGAGTTAACTTGCTCAGATAAAGCGTTTCTTAATCACGAACGCCTTGTAACCATGGCAACACAAACATTCGCGTATACTGTTACTATATAAACACTTTCTTTTTCTCTACAATTTGTTTTAAGGTGATTAAGACGCGTTAGTTTTCTTGCCATTAGGCCTAGTTAAGCCTAACCCCATCAATTCCATTATTAACCGAAATATTATCATTGATAATAAATAATAATCAAATAAACTTTTTCTATAATTTAATCTATTGTTATTAAAAGATATTTTTAGTGTACGCGAAGAATAGATAAGTAAATAGATGTATTTAAAATATTTACGTTTATTCTTTCATATATAAAGTATCTATTTAATAAGGATGTAATAATTTTTAAGAAGCTGCAATTGTGGCTGCTGTAGACCACCTGCCATCTACTAACTTTTCATTGCAATAGGATCTCAATTATCGAACGTCGATTATACGAAATTTCGATTATCCGAACCTTTGCCCAAAATTCCTTAAAGGACTCTTAAAGTCGGGGCTGTGGTTAGCCAATCTTAGGAAGAGGAGGAAGAAGTAGAGTTTTTCAGCAGAAAATATGCAAACTAGCCAATGAACAGACATCGACAGAGACAGAATACTCGATAAAAAAAAGATTTATAAGAAACCAGCGCACTAATGACCAAAATGGTCGATTCCTGAGAATTAATAACAGTTTATTCTCTTTTAACCTCTCACGTTATTATTTCAAATTGCATAAACATGTACACACGGGTCTCGCATAATATTTTAACGTTTAAATAATCAAACGGCAATTACGTAATGTGTTATAAGTAACAGATAATGTAATTGTAGTTCTTTAAGTTATAAATTATTCAAAGAAATAAAAAAAAAGGACATAATGCCATTAATATAAAAAAGAGAGAGTTAATATGCTTTAAGTTCCTTTTTTATCGCGAACTGTAAACTTTCGCTTCTTGCTTGACAGCTGTTTTAAGATCTCCTCGGGCTCACGTTTACATTCCTATGCACAGAAGCTACAGCCAGGCTATTCACTCTATCCGGTGATGTTGAAATCCTTAAATAGGTTTTGAGTTTCCTCAAAGTAGAGAAAGATAGCTGGCTGGAAGCTACAGATATTGGAAAGGTTGCAGGCATTTTAAAGAAAAGCATGCATAGACCAGAAAATAGTTCGTTCTCAATCTATCCGAACTGCTAAGAAAATCAGCAGGTCTGTTTTAGTTTCCACGTGGACACCTTCCCTTTGAAAACACTGAGGGATAACGTGTCTTGAGGCCACACTTTTAATGATTGGTAGCACAGTGTCTAAACTACCTGAGGATACTTTTCACTAACCTTTGCAAACACCTTCAAAAGTAGTCACCCATTAAAGCAACTTCAACATACCTCTTGTCCTTCAAATACGTTGGATCTATCCCCGATTCACACCCACAGAAAAAGTTCCCCAACGTCAGTGCCCATCTAATTTATTAAAGAATCTAGCAGGCAGCAGCTAAGGAGTTCACTCGTGTATCGACGCAGACAGTATCTACGATCCTCAACCAATGGTCACTGTAGGAAAAATCTGCGTCTAATATTTTGGGAGAGGAGTATATATGTAAACAAAGTTACTTTTAGTTAACTAAAATGCTATTTTGTCGCATGTATTGTTTTGAACTTGGAATGAAAAAATATTTTTCACGATTAATATCCTTTATTAATTAAGAAAACGAATTTTTATTATATTTTTAGTTAAAATTGTTTAATTTAAATCTTAATTAATGGTATTTAAAATCGAAATGATTCTAAACTTTCTTATTGACAGAAAATTTTTCTTATCCCATTCATCGTGTATTTGTTATCGGGTCCCATTTTGTCACTTTTATATATATCACGAACATTTCTCTAAGGTCAGTAAAAGCAGGAACTTTAACCTTTTTCCCGAAAATAAAAGAGAAAAAGCTGGGAGAAAAAAAATCCGTGCAGATTCCAGCATCGAAATTATAGCTGTTTCACCCGTGTACATGACAGACAAGTTCTGTAAAGTACATAGCGCAAAGATTTCCTCCTTTGGCAAGCCTTGATAAAACTGTCAATAAAATCAAGACCGATTGTTGCTAACAAAGTTTTTTAGTAGAAAAATTCTGAAAATGAATCTCTGAGCGAGATTCTCTATCGAATTACTTCCAGTTATTTGCAGGGGAAAAACAGGGCCTGAGACAATGTCTGGTTCTTTTTTCAAACAGAGGTTTGGAACTGGAGCTCCACTTCACTTTAACGATAAATACTTGAAAGATAACAAGCAGTACGATAATGGAACCCAAGAGTCTTTGTTTCATGCACTTATGTCTGCTTTGTTCCAGCTCAGATATTTTCAAAAAAAAAAAAAAAAGGTCAAATTACCAGCAGGTAAAAACCGACACTATGCATTTAGCATCAGATGGATTTGTTGATACACTTTATAACGAAGCAGTCAGTTTGAATATTTTCCAACAAGTTTAAAAATGTTAAAATAAAAATACATATGCTTGGAAAAGTAATTGTATCTTAAAATATCTCAAAAATGTGAAAATCCGATGGTGCAAGTTCAGGGCGCTGTTGTCAATTTAATCGCATATAAATCCAGAAATGCTTAAGTTTAAAAATAAAAATTTATGTTTGGAGAAATCAATGTGTCATTAATATGGCTCAAAAATGTGAAAATCGGAAGTGAATGTACAGATTTTCGATCTAATTCAAAAATTATAAGTTTCAAAATATAAAAAACCAATTAACCTTAAAATGCTTCAAAAATGTGAAAATCCGAAGCTGCAAGATCAGGGACTGCAGTTAATTTAATCATTATACATCTAATTCAAGTTTAAAAATAAAAATTTAAGCATCAAAAGTTAGCGTATCTTAAAATGCCTCAAAAATGTGAAAATCAGTAGGAGCAAGATCAGGGACAGTATGGGGTAGTGGTTATTCCAAAAAGCTTAGTTCCTTAACAACGAGATAACTCTTGTTATAAGCGAAACACCTTTTGGTTCGAAATGGTGGTTAATCTCCATATGTTGTGTCTTCTGAATAATTTCAGCAAGTGGGGATTCTTCAACCTACGATGATTTGAAAAGCCAGTGTTTAAAATTGATATCTCGCTCTGGAGAAGACGATAAGTAACGCTCATTGCATTAAATATTTAAAGAACATATTTTAATGCTTCTTTAAATATTTAGTCTGTCATTAAAAAGAAAAAATTCAAATTTATAAACAAACCGTTAGGGTTAATTGTTAAGCCTAATACAGATTAAACGTATTAGAGATTCTTGAATGTTTCTCACCGAAGGTACTATTATTTATTTTACTTGCGAGGTCCCCCCTAAAAGGGCAACGTTCTCTTTTATTAATTCTTCGCAGCGTGTTTTGATTCAATGCAAAAGGAATGGTCGCTTTGGGAGCGTGTCATGGAATTTGTTAAATGGTCCAAGTAGATAGATACCACGATTTCCTGTGCTGTTAACACTTCAGAAAATTAATTTCTCTTTCTCCTTGCAGTTTGTGATTCACTCAAGGTATGCATGTTAATCAAAGATATGCATAAAGTGTCAGGATGATTTATGTTTATCTTACATTCCTTCTTTACTTTCACTATTTCGACTCTGGTTTCGTAATGACGTTGCGTGCAAATATTGAGTCTCTTGAACCGGTAGGATGAAAAAAAGGAGAGAAAAAAAAACCCGGTGTTTCTTTTATAAAAGGTTGCAAAAAAATAGGATGCTGCAGTCTCTTTTGTATTGTAGAAATTAATGAGTTCTTTAATTCATATCTGTGGGGTTAATTGGAGTAACTTGTTAGAGTTTAGGCTTAACATTATAAAAGTTAATGAAGCAAATCTAATGTTATTAAAGATAATATTATTTAATTTAATGCTAGATTAATCCAATGTGAATCTCATTAATTAATAATTGAATTAATTGTTAATTATCTTAGCCGTATTGTGCATTATTCAAACGAAGAAATACCATCTCAGGCGAAATAATTTCATTGATGCCCATTTATAGAAGTGATCCTCAACATTAAACAGTGTGGTTAATAAATGGTTCAACGACCTCTTTGCTCAACCACGTACGTATTTAGTTTCGGATAGAGTTTTGTTTACTGCTATTAATGATATTTTGTTGTGAAATAAAGAGAAAAAAAATTAGAGTTCAAAAAATGATCATCTATAGCAAAAACTAAAGATGTAACGGTGAATAATATAGAAATGAACTAATGGATGCTGGAGGGCTGTGGAAAAAGTAGTGGCAACCCATTTGTTATAAAAAAAATAATTGTTTACAGAATAACCTCGATCATCTATAATGTCATTGGAGTGCAATTAGCCCAATTCGCCTATACAGCACCATTTTGATCTGGTGGACCTTTAAGGAACTAATATTTCTTTTCATAATTCCACATTTCCTGATTATTGTCCATTATATATTTCAACACAGTGCGTTTAGCCAATTTCCGCCTACAGGTCTTTGATCAAAGTGACACAGTTTAATTAAAACTGCTTTGTGGTGTTTGAATAGTGAAATACAATTGCAGCCTCTCTCTCTCTAACCGCTGTTCATCTTCAAGGCGCTACGTTCCCTTTTCTTTTTTGGAGTCGGCTGGCATTTTCTGTAGACATCTCCGCGCTATTACTGTCACTGCTCGTTTAATATGTATTTTGTTACAGCGTGGGATTTGCATGACACCGATTTCTTTTTACCATCCTTTATGAACCGAGAGGAACAAACACTGTCGTGGTTGGAACATAATGCAAAATGATAAAGATTGCATAAAGATTTAAAACAGTGCATAAAACCTCGCAGCATCCAACAAACCTTCGTAAATATTTATTAAAATCTTTACATTTGGGTGTTCAAACAATGATTCGTCTCAATATATAAAATGAAAGCTCATGGGCCTTATTTGGCTTGTTTTAAACAATCATTGACAATTAATAGTGGGTTAACCCCATTTTTGGAATGGCTAGGTTTTCTCACAGCCACTTTGCGTTTCTTCAACCCACGCAATGACAAATTTATCTAAAATTGTCTACTACAATCTTACCTGTATCCATAAAAAAAATTCCTGCATCCTTCAAGGGATTCATGGAATTTCACAGGAAATTTTGATGATGTCCTGAAAATTTAAATAATTCATTTAATACACAATCTTGAATAGATTTCACCAATTGTCTTTTTAAAATAACTAGAAATTCTTTTAAATGATATTTTAAAAGAATTTCTTCCATATGAATGTTTACGTCACTCAACTGTTAGAAATTCTTTTAAAAATATCATTTAAAAAATTAATTAATTACTTATATCCACCTTGGCTAGTCCAACTTTAGCAAATACACTTCTGTGTTTGTTCATTTTCGCTAATGGGTGAGAAAATTGAATGAGTTGCAAATAGAAAGGAAAGGAGAAAATACCCTTGAGTTACACGAACGCTAATTGAATGTTTGGCCCACACTATAACTCAATTAAAAAACATTTAAATTCAATTTGTCTTGTTTAACTTTGTCAGCGAATATCGACAAACACCGAGAGAGGTTTTAAGGTTAGAAAGCTAATTTTCTAAAGCTTATCCTCTTAGAAAAACAGAACAAAGCGAAATCTCAGATGTGGAGTGCATACCAATGGAATTTTTCAGCCGTCCTGGGTATTAAAACATCTCAAATTAAAGCAGTTCTGCTAATATTTTAACCGCATTAAATAATGCAATTAGTTTCGATATTTTTTCTGTTTATATTTGCTCGGCTGTTAGAATCGTTTATCATGCACACACATGCCTGTTATTATTAAAAAGTCATTTAATTTAATTACCCTTAATTACTTCAATAATTAACATCCGATAATTACTTAATAAATTATATAAATTCTTAATTTTTATTTATTTAAGTCACTAAATTATCTCAAATAGAAATGACGTTAGGTGTCGCTGCACATTCTTAACTGGTTCGATTAACATTCCACATTTATTTAATAAATTACTGCGTTATTTTCATTTATTTAAATCAAAATTATCTCAGATTACAAATAACGTTAGGTGGCGCCGCGCAACGATTGCTTTAACGTTATAGATTTTGTCTGGTTAGTGTTTGTCAGAAGTAAGACGATTTAAGATAATTTTATTCTTAATTAGTTCGATTTAAGGTATGTACTTTATTAATTATAACCTCTATTAATCAAAAGTAGTTTAAATTTAATCGTTTATTTAATAATTACGAATTTAACTTTCAATCTTTCACTAAGCCTAACTGTATCGTAAGTGAAGGTGATTAAAAGCCTGTTACTTAAAACCTGTTACTCGTACTTATAAACCTGTTACTGTTTCAGTAACAGGTTTATTTCTGTCTTCCGTTATTCAAAATCGCTTAACTTGTGTATAGTACTGTTAAATTTATTAGGATCAGGCGTAATTATTCCATTAATATTAACTAATGAAATAATTATTCCATTAATTAATATTAATGGAATAATTAAACCAAAGTCAGTCATTCGAAATGGTTTCCTCTAAAAGTCCAACCCATCACTGGATGGTTACTCTTTGCTCACTTACCATAATGTTGTTGATTTTTTGTGCTTTCTTCCGGTTTGGGATTAAATATCACTATTTGTGCTCGGGGGTGGGGTAGTATCAGTGGAACAGTTTACGAAGTTACAGCCTGATCATTTCTTATATCGGAACATTTTCACCAATAATTGCTATTGTAGCAATTTCTTACTTACAATTCATCTGTTACATTCAATGTCTTTGTATACGATGTATATCAAATAACGAATTTGAATTCGTATATCGAATCAATATTTGAAATGTATTAGCATCACTTTGCATATTGAAGTGGTGAGGCAACTCGTGAAGGCAGAATCAATGCAAATCTTGTTTTGTTTATCAAGATTTAAGAAGAATCTTTATCAAGCGAGTATATTATTAAGTACAATGCATTATTTCTTTAAATTTGCTTGATAAACCATGACGATGTTTAGGCCTAGCGCTTTCCAATACACTCTTACATTAAGCAGCAAAGATGAATTATCGTTACTTGTTCCATATGGATTAAGTTGACATTAATCGGTTTAATTTTCAAGATGTCGAAACAGAATGTCTTTGAGGGCAGAATCAATGAAAACCTTGATTTGTTTATCAATGTTTGCAAAGATTATTCGTTAAGCGAGTAAATTATTACTTATAATGCACTATTTCTTTAAATTTGGTTGATAGACCTTGGCGACGATGTTTAGTCTAAGTGTTATCCAGTGCGCTCTTACATTAAGCTGTCAAAATGAATTATCTTTACTTGTTGGGTATGGATTAAGTTGACATTAATTTGTTTAATTTTCAGAATGAAAAATACTGCCTTACCTCATTAAAATCATTAGCAGTAGCATTAGCAGAGGCATATGATGCAAGAAAGCAAGCTTATACAGCATCAGCCAAAATAAAACTTCCCATTTCACCCATCCATTCCCTCTAGAAGTTTGTCCAGTTCCTCCTTGAATTTATTTAAGCTATCAACTTCCACAACAACAGAGGGAAGTTTGTTCCAGCAATTAACAACCCGCTGGCTAAAGGCGAATTTCCGCACATCTATCCTACATCTGTCTTTCCTCAATTTGAATTTCTAACCCCTCATTGCGTAATCTAAGCAAGAGGAAGAATCCCATCAGCATTGAGCATGCTCAAACCATTCAAGGCTTTATACACCTCAATCAGATCGCCTCGCAGGTGCCTAGTCTCCAGCCACTGCAATTTGCAAAACTTTGGCCTACCTTTGTAAGAGCACACCTTTGTTCCATTCACTAATCTTGTTGCCCTTCTCTGTACTCGTTCCAGCAGCTCTACATCCTTCTTGAAATGAAGTCTCCAGACCCGTATACAGTACTCAAGGTGTGGCTTGACCATTGCCTTATACAAGGGGATCAACTGAGGATCAAAATAAATTAGTGTCAACTCATTCAAGATGCAGCTGCTATCCTTGTTAATTCACCTCTACAGCTTAATGTAAGAGTGCATTGAACATCGCTAGGATTGAACAACTCCGCGGAGGTTAATAAACCTAATTTAGAGAAATCAGTAATTTAGAACTCTTTACTGTATACATTTTAATCACTGTATACACAAAATTCCCTTCCGATATCCTGTGAGAAAACTTAAAAATCATCTTAATAACTTCTTGATTAACTTTAAATTTCTGATTATCTCAAATTGAACTTATGGAGCTTAAGCCTAAAGTAGGAAAACAGGATTAAACGAAACTTGAGAATATTTAAGGCATTAATTATTTATGGATTACAACGAAATGCCGTTTTGTTAAGGAGTAATCAGTCATCTTACTGTCACCATCTTTATCGACTTTTCCAAGACTTTAATGGCCGACATATTTGTTTCTGTCTTTTAAATCTAGTAGCTTCCTTTATTCGAATATTGACCAGAAAATTCTTTCCCCTTTAACGAAACTTTTCAAAGCTTCTCTGCTATGTCATATATAGAAGATGCTTCAGTTGTGTGATGTATGTTCGAAGGTCAAAGGTAACGGACGACTCACTACGAGCTGGATGATTAATTGGTCACCTTTCTACTGATGTCATCCTTCGGTTTATTAATGACCCCAGGCGTCCCTTTTATTTGCTGCTTATGTCACTACAAATGAAACTACAATACTCACAGATGGGTTTAGCTCTATAAAAATTTCCAGACTAAACTACTGCCAAAAGATAAAAATGTCCGAACGTCTTCTGATGTAAGAAAATTTATTTTAACCTTAGAACGTTTTCCATTAGATGTTCGAACTGAATTATTGGTAATGTCTTTTTATAAATCCTGAAATATATATTTTTTTCTAATATTTTGGCATCTGTTGCATTGCGAAAATTAAACCGATATGGATATTTTGAATAGCTGATGCTGTCACCTCTCCGGTGGGTGTTTGAGAATATACAGGATAAGGCCTGTCCAGACTACTACCATTATCGTGAAAACTGTGCAGTAAATTGCCGAAAATGTCCCCATAGAAAAATATTGGGAGAGGTAACGGATGAATTCCACTAGGACCTCTTTCTCATCTGCACCCCTGATGCTAATATGAAATAAAGTTGTTGTTTTATGAAGGAAGATTTTGCATAGGCTTTGCCACCTTGCATTACTCTACCATTTTAATACAAAAATTCATTTTGTCGAAGATGTAGGCAGATACACTAGGCTTTGTGGTGCAGCACACTGCCGGTTTCTTCAACTCTTTCAACCATCTCCTCATTGATTGCTCCATAGGGGGATCTTTCTGGAATTCCCGTTGAAAACGTCTCTTTACAGTCACTGGAGATTTGACATCACACAGCCACAACACGCACATTGCTTTCTCCTGCACTGTCGCCATTTTAATGTACTGTCTCAATGCTTGCTGGAATCAAAGCTGCCACTCCCATTAGAGAAAAAATTCATCGAGTTGCTTTGATAACTGCAGCAAACCATTTTAAGATACCTATTACAATAAAATTTTAATCGAGCTTCTTAATCAGGTGAACGATTTACAGGCACCCTGTATTTGAGTGCCCATTTTATTAGGTTCATCTACCCTTTTCATGAAATGGAGCACTACTTCAGTAACTGCATCACATGTTTGTACCATGCTCTATAAAGCAGGTGGGCACATACGGATATTGCATGTGTACAATTCAGTGCGAGAATGGGCAAGACGAAACATTTAAGTGACTGACTGTGGCATGATAGTCAGTCCAGATGTGTCGGTATGAGTATCATGGAAACTGCAATTCTGCTATAATTTTCATGAAGCACTGGATGTATCGAAATTGGTCCAGTAACCAAATAACATTAGCTAATAACGATCCTGTGGTTGGAAACGGCCCGTTCATGCGAAAGGCCAAAAGAGGATGACAAGACTTGTGCTGGATAACTGAAAGGCTATGGTCAGTCAGATAACAATAAGTACAACAGTGGCAACTAAAGAGGCATTTTAGAACGCAGAACTCATCGTACTTGTCACAAATTGGATATCGCAGCTGACGCCTGAACCCGGATTCCACTCATTGACCAAAAACAAGAAGATACAGTTACAGTGGGCTTAAGGACACCAATACTGGATTGTCGAGGATTCGATATACGTTGCCTGTCTGACGAATGCTTTTTTGCTGTTTCGTATTGATGGGAGGACCAGAATACGGCGAAAACAGCAGGTTCCATGGACGAACCCATCCTGTCAGGTGTCAAGAATGCAAGCATGTGGTGGCAGTGTAACACTTTGGACTCCCTGATACCATTGGAATAGCATTTGGATGTCACAGGTCGTCTCGAAATTGTTTACGACCAAGCACATCCCTTCATTGTTGCAGTGTATCCATCGCATTATGGGTTTTTTCAATAGAATAATGAAGTAATTAAGTCAGGCCGCCGTAGCCTAGTGGTCAGGCGCGCGGGTGCATAAGTACACGTGCCTTGAGTGACCGCGGTTCAAGCCCGTGACTGCTGAATACGGTGCTGTTTCTTGTATTCTGTGTATCTCGTAAACTCCTCTGACCGTTTGGTCGTCCCGATTTATTTAATATATACACCAGCATCCCTGTGACACGCTTTCACCCCCTTGAATCCAAACTGTTCTCAGGACTGAAGGGGGAGTGGATTTATTCGCTATTAGACAGGTGTACTTGATAAAGTGTTCACTGAATGTATTATAAAGAGTATAAAGAGTAACATACACCACGTAAACAAAAGGTGACCTGCATTTGTAATTAGCCGGTAGACAATATACTATCTTAATAATTTTAATAGACAACATACACTCAGTGATCACTGAATTGTGGCCACCCCATCCGTAATAAACTATGCCGCATAACTCGCAGTATAAACAGCTGAACAGTTTCTTACGGTATTGTAGTGGTAATTTGCATCTGTTGTGCAAGTCAAAGTGGTAAAAGTAGCAATTATTGGGCATAATAAAGATATCACAGAGTTTCAAAAGGCATGATTGGGGGAGTTCATGCGTCGGGTTCTTCCATATCGGAAACAGCACGTCTTGTTGGTTGCTCACGGCCCGCTGTGGTTAAGGTGTACAAAGAATGTGTCAAACGAGTCCAACCACCTCCCATCGAAAAAAAACTCTAAAGGATTACGCAAAGTGGATGTTTGTGGTAAGAGAAGGGCACAGCGCGTTGTACAAGCTTAACGGGAGGTCACTGTGCGACAGTTCACATCACAATATAATATGGCGAATGCAAGAACAATATCGCAAATCAATATGCATCGCACGTATCATATATGTTTGAACCCCATACGTTCAGGCGTACGGGGTTCCATAGCAGACAACCCAAGAGACATCCTTTCCTCACTGCTGTTCATCGTCGACGGAGAATGCTGGGGTGTTAACAAAATGCTGGTTGGACACTGTAGGACCGAAAACGAGTGTTCTGATCTGATGAATCTAAATACCTGATGTAACACATCGATGGACGCCTTCGTGTGTGGCGCAAGCAACACGAGTCCATGGACCCATCGTGCATAATGCCCACTATTCAGGCAGGTGGCGATAATTGCTTAATATGGGACATGTTTTGGTGGCAAGAATTTGGACACCTGGTCCGTGTGGACCAACATTTTATCGGCGAGGTCTACCGGCAGCTCTTAGGAGACCACGTGCATCCTGCCATGTTGCAATTTTTTCCGAACAGGAACGGGATCTTCCAAGAGATAAAGCTTCCTGTCATTTGGCCCAGACTGTGCGCGAGTAGTTCGAGAAACACAGTGAAGATATCACCCATTTGATTGGCCTCCAGATTCTCTTGACCACAATTCAGTTGAACGCCTGTGGGATGTTTTGGAATGGGAAGTGAGACCTATGCACACGCAAAGATCATCTATTCCGATACTGTGGAAAGTCTTGCAGGCAGCATGGCTGCAGATCCCTACAGAGATCTTCAAACATCTAGTGCAGTCAACGCCTAGAGGAACAGCGGTGTTATCCTTGCGAACGGTGGCTCAACACGGTATTAAGTCGGTGGTCATAATTCAGTGATCACTGAGTGTACATTCGTGATTAAAATAGGTTTTCTTTTTTTATATAAATTTCATAAATTTTTATACGTTAATTCAAATTCTGCTTTTTGTGCTTTTGCTTTTATGTGCAAGACGCTGCAAGTTTTCTCTGTGACCTACTTTATATACATTTCCTAACTCAGCCAACTGAAGCTGATAGTCTGATCATGTCTGAAGGTACACATTACGCCAAGATCATACTTAATAGTTATCTAGGATTGAATTACCAGCACGTGTGCCCTAAGGAAACTTTAGGAGACGAAACTAACACGGATTATAGAATACTAATGAATGTAGCGATCGCTGAGTTCTTATTTCCTTTGGTAGCAAATTTCGAGCTAACTTAGAGAGAGAGAGAGAGAGAGAGAGAGAGAGAGAGAGAGAGAGAGAGAGAGAGAGAGAGAGAGAGAGGTGTAACATACTCGCCCTCACGCGCAGACACCATCATTCTCTTCGAAGAAACTCGAGGGATCAAGTGTGAAAGAAGCAAAGAATAACAAACACTGATTATAATTCTGGTCTGCTTTCTTGGTGGTTGTTTAGGATTTTAAGTTAAAATATCGACTACTTTAAGGTATTCATTGATATTCTGTAGGGATATTGCAGAGATTTACAGTTTTAAACAGTAGTGAGTAAGTATTTTTCGAAATACTAAACTTATTCAAGTGTGGAATGATGCGATTTGGCTAGAAATTTCAGAAACTTTGGAGATACGAGAACAGAAAAATCAAACAACTGAGTCTTGGGTGTTTTGAAACAGAAATGGCGTCGTGGACACATTTTCAATGATAATTCAGTTTGTTTTGCATGGGCACATTTATTTATTATTGACGACTGTGTTCTGGTCGGGCCTGTCTTATCTGTCTATTCACCTTACTGAATCCGATTATTGGGCTCTACGTATCCTTTGGTTCCAGAGTAATCTCATCTTTGACACATAATCCCGCTGAATCGCTTTCAGATGCTGTTGGGCAGTTTACATGAGTGAGTTTGACAAGTATAGTTTGGATTGTTATTACCTTATCAGACTGTAAGCAGGTAACAGATGGCTTATGTTTCTACAGACGTGGTATTTACTTCTGCGTGTACTGTATACAGTATTAGTTGGTAGGTGTGCAAGCTCAGCTTTAAGTGTCGCTTGGAGTCGACAAATACTGTGTGCTCGGCCTGTCAATTATTGATAACTGTATACTGGTCACCGGTGGAGTTACAGATTGAGTAATCCCCAAAGGCTAATGAAGCTTAATTATTAATTCAGGAAGTAAAGAAGAAAGCTACCAAAATCAAATTATTAACTTGTTGGGAAATGTTGCACGAAATCCCTTAGTGAAACTCCTTGTATACGAGAAGCACTCTGGTTTAATGTATCTCCGTCATCAATCTTCTACCCATTACCAGGCGACATTGCAGTGAAGAATTAGCCTTTCCAAAGTGAGCTACTAACTCAGCTTTCTGACGCTTACCAACCCATCAAGTGAAGCATAAACTTTAATACTCTATGGAAATATTTCTCTTTTTTTTCTTCCGGTTGATGGTTACATGCGAAAACATTCTAGATCCTTCGAACCATGAATCTTTACAAGACAGATTCATAACTTTCACCGAGTGGAAAAAAATTATTCTTAGGGGACGATCTTAAACTGTAAGCCTGCATTTGAATACCTTGGAATATTGATTGAATTATCCATCAACAAATGATAGCTAACAAACCAATTGGTTGATTGTGAAACCATTTATTTTACCCAAAAATCTACAATTCTCTTCAGAAATAACCAATATTCAAGTTAGTTATTGAATTACCTTATCTACGACTTTTATCTGTATTTATATACGTCTTCTGAAAACTCTTATCTATCCGATAACACACACACACACACACACACACACACACACACACACACACACACACACACACACACACACACACACACACACCCTAAGAATGGAACGAAAGTAGAAAAATAAAAACACCAGCGTTTATACTGTGATGCATTATTTATTACAAGTTCTCAAAATAACTTCTTTAAAGTTCGTTCCTTGAGGAGTTTTAAGAGTGGAATGACTTTTCTATTTAGCTTTCCAACTAGGACTTTTATTAGCATGCGGAGTTGGATTCTATGGGGGAAATTTTCATGAATAAGAAATTTGATGTTTGGACTTATCGGCAATTCATCTTGAGGTAAAGAGAAGGAAATCGAAAAGGAAATATTCAAAGCGAGGAAGTGAGGCTGGAGTGAGGTTATAACAGCATACAGTCCCTTTTTTCATCCATAGAAAAGTCGTAGAGGTCCTGTGAGGTTGACACAAATGTATTGTTCCAAGAAATTTATTTCAAAAAGGTTTAATTAATACAAACACACCAGAATAAGAAACCAAGAGAGGAGAAAAAGAAAGGTGACATTAGAAAACGAATTTAGCATCTCTTCTTTACGACATACGTATTCTCCAAGTAATAATTATCAAGTTTCCTTTCCTCTGTTGAAGATGGAAGATGGTGAAGCATTAAATGCAACATTATTAAAAAGCTCTTGGCTCTTAAGTAGCCAGAAGTCTCAAATAGACATTAAAATCCTTAGAAGAAATTACTCTCAAGTAGCACTGGCTCGTTCTTTCCAAGACGTTTATAAATCTGAGTGCATCATCAAACTCAGTCATATAATTACACTTTGGCCATTTGGGACCAACGCTTCCATCTAGAGAGAATTTAAAAAAGTAGAATGTTCAAATCACTTACCACTAGATGGCATTCCGGTGGCGTCTAATTATTGGTTCATTGACTGCGAGACTTTATTTAGCTTTTCGTTTTATTTTTATCTCCAAAAACGATTTATTTTTAAATCACCCGCCATCGAAGCCTCCTTCAAAACTCAATGACAGTTCACTCAATTATACCAACCATCCTAATGTTCTTACAGTTCGAATTACTTCAATTAAATAACTGCCATAATCTCTTTAATTCGGGCGTCAACCAGTAGAGAGGAAATTAAACTCTGAATAGCTATCGATATTCGAATGTAGTTGTGAATGAACGCAATCTTGCAAGCATAAATTATGATCCATTTGCTAAAATACGTATGCAGGAAAGACAATTAAGTCTGTGGCATTAGCGTAAATTAATTTGGTAAGATATGAGAGGCACACGATTTAATTATGTTTCTTGTAATGCGTCTCTTGAATTACTAGAAATCCTGTGTGTTTGCATGATGTAAACTCCGTTACCTCTGCAGACAATTATGTTTGCGTACGTCAGTTATGCCTCACTTGATAGATGGGAAGTTACTTTTCTGGAAAATGCGCAAACGCAGTTTATAATTGCAGGTAGAAAACGGCTGATTAACTTTGAATTCTTGAACAGGTGTTCTGTATCTTACTAAAAAAAATATATAAATAAATAAAATAACGCAATTAAAAGGGCTTTTTAATTCTCATTTTATATTTAAATTGCATCTCTCGTGAAATAAACTCACTTATATTGAATGCATTAACGTCATAAGGATGGAACTTTATTTTGTTACTCCGTATACATAAATACACACTAGAAACACAGGATGTTTTGGTGAGTGTGTCTTTTTCTTCATCAAGTATGGCACAAGTTGGCGCTTTACTGACTGCAACTTTGCACTGTTCTCAGTGAGGCTCAGTTTCTTATGTATTTGTATACACAGGGTCACAAAATAAAGTTTCTTTCTTAGTATCGTGATGTTAGTTTCAAAATTGAAAGCATTGACATCATGGGACTAAGGTTGGAACTTTGTTCTGTTATTCAGTGTATAAAGAGAATTTTTCATGGAAATCCCAAAAAGTCCATTACTATAATAATTACTCAGATATTTCATAAATATATTTTTCAAAACTACGTTTCAAGAGGTGAAAATTGAACCACAAATAACGATAACTTAATGTGTTTCTATAAATTGAAGTTTATTTTAGGAAGCCATTTTATTGGTTAATTTTGTACTGCCACAAGAAAATAAATACTGAAACCACACGATTTTTATATCCCATTAAAACAGGTTTGTGATTGGTTTCTATGAAATAAGTCCCTCTTCATTGATAGGAAAATCCACCCGGTATTGGTTAATTACTATATCCAATAGGCCAAAAGCAATAAAAAATAGGATGCTTGCTCTTATAATGAAAAAAAAAAAAAACTTATACTGTCTTTCTTGTTCCCCTATCCTGTGTGAGACTTCCTTTAACAGGCTGTAAATTAAGGAAGCTATCTTAAAAGAAAAAAAACGTCAGAATGCCAAAAGAAGTGATGATGTGTTGTTGGTGTAATGAGGTCGTTAAGGTAATCTCTCTAACGCTGCCACCAAAGTCGTTAGTGGTTGATCGCCCAGCCCGATAGAAATGCTATCTTCTTGTTTCTATCTTCTAACAACTGGGGGGTCATTTGCACTCTATTTTCTGTACATTCTTAGAAGCTTTTGTCTACGTAGTTAGCTTCATCTATTGGACTTTTGTCTCCATTTCACCATCAGTAATTAAAGCCTTCTTCCTCAAGGGATGAGAATTTTCTTCCCGGTCAACGAGGGAACCTGCCTATCTAAAGTTTCTTAGTTCACTTAAAAATACAATCTAATTAATGAATGGATGCCTTTAATTGTGATTGTTTTAACACATACTGGGTTCAAAGTTGTCCACAACAAGGAAATGCAAAATGTAATAGATCAACTTCTTTTGAATGAATGGTCGGATTGACAAATTCCGATTTCGCACAGAATTGAAGTATAAGAGATGAATCGAGTGAAAATAATTTTGATTAATTAATTATCCATGAAAAATCAAAATTCATGTCTATTGATGTTTAAAATTTAATTCCTAAAAACTGCAATCAATATTTCAAAATTCGATAATTTTTGAAAAAAATGATTTATTTTGTAAATTTTAATAATTTCGGAAAAATTTTGAAAACTTTAGCGTCCCTTCAAGAATATAAATGTTTCAGAACATTTTATCTTCTAAAATTCTAATAAAGCTTAGCATTAGAAAAGTTTAATGTTTCTCAAATTTTTGAAATTCGAAAATTTGGATTTTTTTACAACTTTTTTTAAATTTTTAGTTTCTCGGAAGTTTTATTTATAAATTTGAACATTTTTACTGAAATTGTTTTATCAATTTTAACATTCATGAAGGTTAGGGAGGCACTGTACTCTGCAGTGTTAGAGCAGTATAACTTATTACACAATCTTTTTGCAAACAAAATTTTTGACGTTAGAAACTTTAGGAAAATTTTAATACTGGAAAAGTTCTGATGCTTTTTTCCAAAATTTTTCTTAACGAAGAGTGATATTTTTAAGGTTTTAAATTCTTGAAATTTTTAAAATTTTATATTTGAAAATTTCGATTTTTTTAATGTTCATTTTGATAGAATTTTTTTGTTTTTTCTCCAAAAAATTAGGGTGTTTTACATTAAAAAATTTGAAATACATATATATATACACAGTTATGCCCAGTTAATTTATTAAAGTACAAATAAAATAAAATATAAGTACAAAATTCAGTAGCTTTCGGAACCCGTGTCCCTTTATCAACTGACAAATTTGAATACATTACAAGCAAATGTGGCACGTTACTTATGCGTCATTGTTGTAGCACGGACGTGTGCTGCCTTACGCCAGTGATCATCCATCAATAAAACGGTTGTCTCTAGGATGGGATGTATACGCATGCCATTCTGGCGATTTAATGCCTTAGGGTTGTTTATTATGTTTAGTGACTCTAGCCATAGGCGGTGGCGAAAGTGTCGCGCGTGGTCCACTATCTCAAAGTCGCGCTTGGGGTCAAGATCGTGGTTGGTAGCCCAAAAATGTTCTGCGAGCACGGACTGGTCAGTTTCGGCAAGCCGGATTGCTCTGTCGTGTTCCGTGAGGCGATCCTGGAGACGTCTCGATGTCTCACCTACGTAGCAACTGTTACAGGCCCTACAGGTGATACGGTACACTACATTGCTGCGTAAGACAGGTGTGACCGGGGTCTTCACAATGGAGACAAGTGAACGTAGGCTCTTACCGGGTAATTGCACACATTTGATGTTGTAACTTCTCAGGATCTTCGAGATACGTCCTGACACTCCTGGATAGTACGGAATGTAGGCGGCCGATATGCCGACTTGCTTCGGAGGTCTTGGGTTGAATGTAAGTTCTTCTGCCTGTAACAAGCATCTGTTTAGTACATGGGATGGATAACCGCATCTGGTTAGGTCCGCCTTCACACGGGAGATCTCGTTACGTCTAATTGTGTCGGTGCTGGAATGGCTCCAGGCCCTGGAGAACAGGGTGCGGGCAGTGCTATTGAGATGGCTTGGAGCGTGGCCGGACCCGTAGTTGGTGAATTGACCGCACCACATGGGTTTGCGGTATACTGAGGTCTCTAGACTTGGGCCTACGCGATGCACTAGCACGTCCAGAAACGGGAGCGAACCGTCCACCTCTGATTCTACGGTAAACTTGATGAAATTGGATAGAGAGTTGAGGTGTTCTAGTAGTACCGTTTCAGAACCACGTGGTATTATGGTAAAAATATCGTCGACGTATCTACACCACGTTGTAATAGGTGTAGGTGGGTTCTGGTGTATCTGCTCCTCTAGATCTTCCATGGCGATGTTAGCTACTACGGAACTGACAGGGGCACCCATAGCAGTGCCATGTACTTGTTTGTAGAGTGAGTCTTCAAAGGTGAAGATGCTGCTAGAGAGGCATAGGTTGAGGGCGGTACAGATGTCATCAGTGGATAGTGACGTCCTTGATTGGAGGCTTAAGTCGCTCTCAAGGAGCCTTCTGGCGCAGTGCACGGCCTGCGCCATGGGTGCCCCTGTCAGTTTCGTAGTAGTTAACATCGCCATGGAAGATCTAGAGGAGCAGACACACCAGAACCCACCTACACCTATTACAACGTGGTGTAGATACGTCGACGATATTTTTACCATAATACCACGTGGTTCTGAAACGGTACTACTAGAACACCTCAACTCTCTATCCAATTTCATCAAGTTTACCGTAGAATCAGAGGTGGACGGTTCGCTCCCGTTTCTGGACGTGCTAGTGCATCGCGTAGGCCCAAGTCTAGAGACCTCAGTATACCGCAAACCCATGTGGTGCGGTCAATTCACCAACTACGGGTCCGGCCACGCTCCAAGCCATCTCAATAGCACTGCCCGCACCCTGTTCTCCAGGGCCTGGAGCCATTCCAGCACCGACACAATTAGACGTAACGAGATCTCCCGTGTGAAGGCGGACCTAACCAGATGCGGTTATCCATCCCATGTACTAAACAGATGCTTGTTACAGGCAGAAGAACTTACATTCAACCCAAGACCTCCGAAGCAAGTCGGCATATCGGCCGCCTACATTCCGTACTATCCAGGAGTGTCAGGACGTATCTCGAAGATCCTGAGAAGTTACAACATCAAATGTGTGCAATTACCCGGTAAGAGCCTACGTTCACTTGTCTCCATTGTGAAGACCCCGGTCACACCTGTCTTACGCAGCAATGTAGTGTACCGTATCACCTGTAGGGCCTGTAACAGTTGCTACGTAGGTGAGACATCGAGACGTCTCCAGGATCGCCTCACGGAACACGACAGAGCAATCCGGCTTGCCGAAACTGACCAGTCCGTGCTCGCAGAACATTTTTGGGCTACCAACCACGATCTTGACCCCAAGCGCGACTTTGAGATAGTGGACCACGCGCGACACTTTCGCCACCGCCTATGGCTAGAGTCACTAAACATAATAAACAACCCTAAGGCATTAAATCGCCAGAATGGCATGCGTATACATCCCATCCTAGAGACAACCGTTTTATTGATGGATGATCACTGGCGTAAGGCAGCACACGTCCGTGCTACAACAATGACGCATAAGTAACGTGCCACATTTGCTTGTAATGTATTCAAATTTGTCAGTTGATAAAGGGACACGGGTTCCGAAAGCTACTGAATTTTGTACTTATATTTTATTTTATTTGTACTTTAATAAATTAACTGGGCATAACTGTGTATATATATATATGTATTTGAAACTATGGACCCCAGTACTCCAGGCCCATTTGTTATTAAAAAATTTGGTTATTTGAAAATGTTTATTTTTGTTATGAAATTAGAAAATTTTGATATTTTAAAATGTTAAGTTTAATTATGACTAGAAAATTTAATTTTGATGTTTAGAAATTTTAAGTTTAGTTATGACCAAAAAATTTTGAATTTTCAAATTTTCAATTTAACATTAGATTTTCAATTTTAACATTGTTGCCAATAGCAGTGATTGATATGCCTAGCCTGCTATGGTCTTAGTTTTTTTTGTCCTGCCCTCGCCGATGTTTAGAATGAGTAACTCCTTTTCCGATTTTAAAACAGCGGCAAAGTGGGGATGGGGGATAAACACCCTAACTAAGGCTAACCATAAAGGTCTAGACATGTCAATCACTGCTACTCGCAACTATAAATCGGAAGTATCAGTTTGTAAAGCCTAACCGAAAATTTAACTAATAAACATTAGAAATTTTCAATTTGTTTCTTAAAATTTTGCCGTTAGAATATTTTGATTTTTTTCTAATTTTGTAATATCAGTAGAAATGTTTAATTTTCCCAAAAAAATCCAACTCTTCCTAAAATGTTAATTTTTGCATATTTTTTTGGTTTCCTCCCAAAATTTCTATCTTTTTCCGTTTTAAATTTATTTTATTGTTTTCGTTAGAACATTTAGATTTTTTTCCCATTTCCATTTTTTTTTAATTTTAACATTAAAATATTTTGATTTATTTCTAAATTTTTAATTTAGTCGGATTTTTTTCCATGTTTTTTTCCCAGAAAATATTGATAGTGGTTCTTTTCTTCCTAAATATTTGGAAATTTTGAAAAACTTGGAAAGAATATTTTGAATTTGATTGAGAATTTTTTATTTTTATTTTTTGAGATTAGAATATTTTTATTTATTGAGATTAGAATATTTTGATTTTTCCACTTTCAATTTTTTTATTTTGACATTAGAATATTTTTATTTGTTTCTAAATTTTTAATTTTGCATAATTTGTTTTTCATTTTTTCCCTATAATTTTGACTGAAACATTTCTTACTAAAAATTTAGAACTCCTGAAGGATTTAGAAATATTTTGAATTTTATTCAGCCTCACCTTTCTCCGAAATCTTGATTTTTCTCCAAAATTTTGATATTTTTTCCCATAAAAATGTGATAGTTGCAATTTTGTTTATAAGAAAGTTTTCAAAAAATACTTAAATGACAATTACTCGATCTGCTTATATACAACAGGTGTTCTTGGCACACTTTAACTTTTTCTTGTAGTTCCATTTTTAAGCTCACATATTTCTTATCGACGCAGCAAAACCTGTGAACGCCACATTAATAAAAATAGTCCACCTTTAAAAAAACACTGCGCGCTGCACGCACTTGATAGTTATATCATTCGTCTCCCCTCCCCCACTATCTTGAGCTTCCTCTTTAGTTTTTCCAAAAACTACCTAATACCTTCTAAAGGGACACTATCGGTACCTTACGAGGCAGGTGTTGTCAGCCCGTAGTGCGGCGAGTGAAAACGTCGCTTGTCTTGTTGCCTCTTTTATCTCGTTCGATCCTCGGGCGCCCGTAGAACGCTGTATAACATAAATCTTTGTAAAATAAAATGCCATCACTCATCTTCCCGCAGTGAAGTTGTGTCAAGATGTTTTCCAGATCACTTTTGCGATCCATCTTCTAAGGAAATCGCTTTATAATCGTCTTTTTACCCGCCGTAAACTACGGTGCCTCACTTAAACAGAGCACCCTTTCGGAATGCTTGCTTTGATGTAGTCAAATCTGAATCATGTCCTCGTGAAAACGATATTCAAAACAAAGCTGAGAGTTATTTTTTAATGTTTCATTTATATGCAAAGAAACCAACAAAAAATTAAAATATTCAAAAATATTCTATTACGCGGCTGCGCTAAATATTTATTTCAAATTCCCTACATCTTTGCTTTTCATCGTGTCCACAATCCACATTAATTTTTCAAATAAATTATATTGCTCACTTTTATTTGCTCACTGCAAACACTAGATAAATACACTAGAACAATGCAAAATTATGTAAAGCCACAAAAATCATGCAGAATCATTAAAAAATTTTGGTGATATCATGCAAAATCATGTGAAAATACATAAAATCACACAAAAATCATGAAAAAATCATTAGAAATTACATAAAATCGCTGAAAAATCATTCAAAATCATTTAAAAGGAAGAGGGAGCCCAAAAAACCATGCAAAATCATTATAAGTTACGTAAAATCGTCACAAAATCATTATAAATTACGTAAAATCGTCACAAAATTATTGGAAATTACGTAAAATCACTCAGAAATCATTGGAAATTGCGTAAAATCACTCAAAATCTTTGGGAATTACGTAAAATCGTCACCCAGAATCATGCAAGAGCATTGGAAATTATGTAAAATCACTTGAAAATTAAATGAAATCACTCAAGAATCATGCAAAACCATTGGGAATTATGTAAAATCGCTCAAAATTCATACAAAATCATTGGAAATTAAATAAAATCGTCACAAAATCTTTGGGAATTACGTAAAATCGTCACCCAAAGTCATGCAAAAGCATTGGAAATTACGTAAAAAATTACTCAAAAAAACATGCAAAATCATCGTAAATTACATAAAATCACTTAAAAATTACGTGAAATCACTCAAAAAGCATGTAAAACCATTGAAAATTACATAAAATCACTCAAAAATCATGAAAATCATTGGGAATTACTTAAAATCGTCAAACAAAACCATGAAAAAATCATTCAACAATATATATATTTTTTATTTATTCATAAAAGTTAACTGCTTCAAAAACTGGGATGCCGCCATTTTGTAATTTCTCCTTTTGTAACCAAATTCATGAGACCCCCACCGATGGTATCTTTACCTTGTCGTGGTGGTGGGGCTTGCGTGTCTCAATGATCTACAGAGCTATGCTGGTGGTAGTTTTCTACAGCTAGAGACCAGACGAAAAAAGATACCCTGGTCGTCCAGATTGGGGGTTGATGCAATGGGCCAGCTCCCCATTTATCATAAAACATTCTTTCAATGATAAAAGACCTAACAGAGTCCATCATTGATAAAACAGAAGAGAAAAGATTGGAGTGGTTCGGCCATGTGAAGAGAATGGAGGATGACAAATTGCAAAGAGGAGCCGTGGAATGGATGCCATGAAGAAGGAAAAAGAGAGGAAGACCAAGAAGGACTTGGATAGAGGGTGTGAGAGCAGCCATGAATAGAACAGGACTATTCATGGCTGCTCTCACATCCTCTATATTCGGAAAATATTCGGTGGATGGAGATTGGGAGACTGATGGACGGAGATTGGGAAGATAGAAGAAAATGGAAAAAAAAAGAATAAAGGAATGACTTTTCTATGTTAGGTTGAGGAGAATCGTTGTAATAACGGAATAAATCCTAAGGAGAAGGTAACCAAATTCAGAGAAACGTGTTCAAGGAAGGCTCCCAGTTTCAGGAAATGTTTCACTAACAATCAGTCAACTAGAAGATACCCTCAACTCGACTCAAAGGTCAATGGACAGGCGAGTGTTCGATTAAATACAGTTCTGCAACTACTCGCCGATAATTGTGTAGCGTGCTATTGAAAAACCAGTCGTTCTAGAAAACATACCTCTGCTGAAAATGATCTTGGAAACTATTTAGAAGGACGAAGAAGGCTGTAAACTGGTAATGGTTTATGGAAGAATACTGTTTTTCTCAGTTATGCCGCATTTTAACTTCCAGTGCTATGAAATACATTTTCAAGATGTCTGCACTATGACGTCATCACAACATTCGTTTCCTAAATAACGGTGCTTATTATTTAATCGGTATTCTTGTTATCTTCTGTAAAAAAAAGAAACCCATTTTTTCCACTACCGTAGGTATTTTGAAGAAAACGTGGCTAAGCGATCCCTATAAATAAAATCTCATCCAATCTTTTATATAACCAATTAAACTTCCATTTTTATTCACCACTAAGCGTATGAATATCAAAATTTAAAATAAAGTATCGCGAGATGAAAATGACAAACAATATCTCTTAATTTTATATTTAATTTAATTAATATTTAAAATTAATTCTCAATTTAATATTTAAAATTAAGAGGAATCTTTTTGTTGAAGCCAAGAAAGCCAATAATCCTTGTTTTCATTATTTCTACCTTCTAGTACAAAGGTGGTCTAAAGAAAGAATGGACTCTTCTATTTGCATCCAAGATTATTCCATGTTTTCGTTGGACTTTAAACAGGAATTACTGATGTACGTGTGGTTTCTTTACCAAAACGAGTGACATTGCTATAAACTTGGCCTACAAGAAACAAAGCCAGACTGGTTCTGAAAGAAAGCTGCAAGTATGAAAGACAGCGATCTCTATCAATTCGGAGCAGACAAAAATACAAAATTTGTGGCCCCAGGCAAAAAAGTGGACAAGACATGACAAACACAGAGACCAAGATACAAAGATATCGCGGATTTCCCCTACCAGTGCGAAAGAAAACTCTTAAAGAATGGCGAAGAGACAAGAAACATTTCTTGGCTTTGTGTTCGGTTCTTCGAGAATTTTTTTGCCTCCTGCTATCGATCTGAAATGATCTTTAGAAGTTCAAGAAGGCATAGTGAAAAGCGAATGTGCTCCAGAAGAAAGATATGCTTCCGATCCTTATGAATGTAAAAGGAAACAATGGATAGCTCAAACTTTCGCACACAAAAGGATTTGATCGACGCTGGAATACAAAGTGGAGTTTAACAAAAAAAAAAAAAAAAAATAGAAACTAAATACTCGGACAGGGTGAAGTGTTGGTAGGAAAGGCGAGAGAAAGGCGTGCCATGGAAACTCTAGAAATACAAAAGATAGGTCATGTGACGTAAAATATTCATTTCCCTATCGAATATAACATTTTATCTAAAAAAGGATGGTCGTATCTATTTCTCTCTCTGTCTATCTCGGCTCAATGTGCAGGACTGAAACTGAAGTCCATACACAGGCAACTATCAAACGATTGTAATGAGTTAAGATTGGTCATCACAAACCCTTGGTGGCTTGGTGATTGTTCATTGGGCAAATGGTTACTTGATACATGCCTTCGTGGGTAAAATCGCCATCCTTCCCCACACCGGGTGGAAAAGACCTGAGTTCGAGTCCTGTCGATGACGTATGGGGTTTTAATGGCCAAGATGTATCAAGTAACCACTTGTCCTTTATAAACGTTAAAAAGATTTTGAATGCTTTGTCAAATTTAAAAAAACCAAGACTGACTGAGGAGTCTTGATAGATGTTATTTACCCCGACCCTTCTTGTGCTTTGGATTCTCTAGACAAAGGTTCTTGAAGTGCAAACTGCAATATTGCGGATTAACCACTCCATCGTGATTGGCTTTTTAATTATGGAACAGGTAGAAATTATCAGTAAAGTACCAAGGTACCCGTTCAAAACTCTTCATTGCTCATGCTGGAATTCCCCAATGGTCTTCTTTAGGCTCTATTTTGTTCCCTCCTGAGCAGATTTCGCAATGTATGCAGATAACATTAAGAGTTAGCTTCTAGTCTGAACCTAACAACGTGTAATTCTTTTGATAAGTTCCTTAACCTCATCAGCTCTAGGGGACTCAAAAAAAACTTTTAAGTTAAATTCACAGAAATGTCAAGCAACCTTTAATGACCTCCTAAAGAAAATTAGCCACCTGGATTGCCTACTGGACTAAATTTAATTAATTAGAGTAATTTCCTCTAAACCTACAGAACTTAGACTTCATGAAGAGGTTGACCTCCTCGATTTTTAACTCTTCCTCAACTAACACGCTATTCACTCCTGACAATCGAATTCCCCTCGTCTGCGTAACCAATTAGTAATATCTCGCAGACGAATTAGAAAAAATTCAAACCTGAGTTCTTAAATATACACTGCCCTACCATTAATAGCTGGACACCTGCATATCTAAAAATAACCTTTATCGATAAGAAAACTAATAAAGTGTACCCCAAGCCGTTACAATGCTATGTATGTCCAGGCAGAAATGAGACAATATGGCTTTCACAGTGACGGGTGCGCCAAAGATGTTGTCCATCTCAGATCGGTGATTTGTGGTTGATCTTTAGATCCAGAAGCCGTTCCGAATGAATAGAGTTTCGTTTGGTCGCATTTCTTTCAGAGTCCAGGAAAAAATAAACCAAGTTACCAATTATAGAAGTATTTATGAAGATGAGTTTTGGAAAATGTATTCGTTTTTCAATCTTTTTTTTTTTTTGATTTACCAGAAGTGAACGTGCCAGACGTTTGGAATAATTCATAAGCTACTATCGAAGGTATTTGGGAGACGATGCTGTCGACCACAGCACAGTTGATCGCAGGCTCAAATGGAGATCCCGCAGAACACGAAAGAACTTTCTCTCAGTTCTGTGGGCGTACTATAGAACTTCACTTGGAAGCAAGTTCCAGCGGTCCAGAACGCTGTCCTACCAGTCTAATCCATCGCAATCATCTAAGGAAGTATTTCTTACATAAATCGGAATTTTCTGTATGATTGAGATTGGAATATTATATTTTTTTCATCTAGATTTTTTATCTATTCTTATGCTCGTTTTCTAATTTCTAATAAATCCTCGAAAAAAAAGAAGTAAACGAACGAAGAATTTTATTAAGACAGGTTATTATAATTATATTCCAAACTTTTCTGCTTAATAGGAAAGGCGAATATACACACAAAAAAAGAAGAGAATTATTAAAAATTAAGACACAAATTGTATGGAAGAAGGCGCTCGCTTAAGGTGTTCCATTAACTTGGAAATAATTTTTGTGGTCTCCTGGGAAATACTTTTAATCCCTTCTTTGTCCCTAATGGAAATTTACCCACGTGTGAAACTATATGGCATCCTGCGTACCTTTATCGCTGCAATTAGCTACTTAATGGAATATGCAGATTATACACGGAGGTGATGCTTGAAGTGCGAGAGAGAGAGAGAGAGAGAGAGAGAGAGAGAGAGAGAGAGATGGGTTTACATACTTAAAAGTCATGGATGGATAAAGCATGGACTTCTCTGATCTACGTTTTAATTTGAAATTTCTTTGTAAGAAATTTCAGTCTTTAAATAAAGGAGAACATAATTATAGTTTACAAGGACAGGTGGGTAATAGGATAATTTGTTATGTTTTTTGGGGAGGGGTATTTAGAGAACTACATGTCTTTTTGGGTCTTATCGAAGTTATTGGTTGATGTTTGCTCTCTTTGTTGGTGTGGATAAAACTAGCATTTTCCCTGAAACTCAGGCTTTTCGTCCAGCAATATAGGCAAGTCGACCAGAGAACACATAGAATTTTTGGACACATAGACTTATAAGTTCAGTCCAGTGTGGCCCTGACATTCCAGTTTGTCTTTTTAGCATTCATCTACCCTTGTATGCGATTCATCATTGTATTCTACTGGAATCAAATGAACCTTACCTAAAGATAATATCTCTTGGCCAAGATTCAATTAGCATCACCAGTAATACTGCCTGCTCCGATCTTGTTGCTGGTGATACTGAATAATGAAGAATTAGTAATAAGAAAAATAGGAGAGAGAGAGAGAGAGACAGACAGAAAGATACACAGACAGAGAATGAGGACAGATGGATAAGTAAACACGACAGAGAAAGAAAATAACGAGAGCTTAGAGACAAAAAGAGAAGATAAACGAGAGATTCTATAAACAAAAAGGAGAGAGATGGAGAGAAAGAAGGGAGATAAAGTGAAATAGAAAAGCAGAGATAACGAGAGAGAGACAGAAAATAAATGGTGTATGTAAAGAGATATAAATGGAGAGAGAAACAGAATCAGAAGGGACAGATAGATAAGTAGACAAATAGAACCACGAAAGAAATAGAGAGAAAGGAAACAGCGATAGCTTAGATAGGCTTTAAGAAGAGAGAAAACGATAATGATGGGAGAAGAGAGAGAGAGAGAAGATGAACAGACTCAATATACAGTCTGGGCGAGTAGCATAGTGGTGATAATTACCGTCCTCCCCTTACCGGGTGAAAGAGGCCCAGTTTCCATCCCCTCAATGATGTCAGCAAATTTTATGGGCTTTTTTCAACCTGAGGCTGAGTTAGTCGGTCTCAGACTTGAACAGCAAGGTTTCTTTTCCAGAAAATTAGAATTTTTTGTCCAGCAAAGCAAGCAAATCGACTAGAGAATACACGCAATTTATGGACATATTACATAAGTACCGTGTTGAGTGGCCCTAATATGATAGAGAGAGAGAGATGAACAGATGGAAAGAGACACAAATGGATAGATGAAGAGAGAGAGAGAGAGAGAGAGAGAGAGAGAGAGAGAGAGAGAGAGAGAGAGAGAGAGAGAGAGAGAGCCAAAACAAAAGATATCATATTAGGGCCACCCAAGAACTAACTTATATACCAATATGTATTATGTCCATAAATTGCATTGTTCTTTGGTCGGTTTGTCTGTGAAAAGACCTAGATTTGAATCCTATTGATGACAAGAGAAATTTTTATGGGCCTTTTTCACAATATGGCTGAGTTAGTCGGTCTCCGGCAAGGACAGCATGTTTTTTTCTCCCGGAAACTCCGGTTTTTCGTCCAGCAAACAGAAAACCGACCACAGAACACACGCAATTTACAAGCAATATGGCCTTGGTCGCTGATGCTCCTAAAACCAAACAACAACAGATGGATAAATAAACAGATAGAAACACGAAAGAGAGAGGAAGTAGCAAGAGACTAGTTACAATGAAATGGGGGGAAACAGTGGTGGGGACAGAGAGAGAGAGCTTCCTCTGAATAAAACAAAAATATTGTATCAATAAATATTCAACTCGGATTTTCTGTCAAAAACGTGAGAGTCAAATTTCCAGAGCACCTAAAAACGCGCACGCGGACAAACCGTAGCGTCCCACCGAATCGGTAACCTGTTGGATATGCGCAAATTAATTGGATTCGCAAATGAAAACGCCACTTCAAACGACAGGTACGTCTCGAAGAAAATTGAATTCATTGCATTTTCTTATTACTTCTGGGAAATATTGGAAGAAACTCGCAATTAATCCTGAAAGGGATGAAAAACTTGAAATCCCTTCATCGAAGAACAGGAAAGCAATCGAAAGAAAGAGAGAGAGAGATAGAGACAGTTTCTATCTTACTTAGCGGTCCGAAATTCCATTTTGCTGTCATTGATTTGATCTGGCAAAGAAACAACACCCCAATTTGAAATGGAAAACCGAATGAAGATGAACTAATACTTGCAATAGAAAATCCTCTTGTGCGCCGCCGACCCACAAAAAGGCTCGTGTGCATCTTTCGTGGCTGGCCGCCTCGGTAATTACATTTCGCCAGATCAATAGACGGTCCTCGATTAACGTACGGCATCGAGGGTTTCTCGATATAAATTACCCACAAGTCCACAGCTGCAGGTGAAATTATCAGCGTCCTTCATGCTCTGATAAGTCTTCTTACAAACACACTGAATTCGCTCGAGATAAAGTACTTCTCAAATGTTTCATTTTTCTAAATAGGTTCGAGTAAGAAGGATGCGACGCTATCTGAGCGTTTTCCATGATAGGAATGTCGTCTGCTAGCGACTAACGTTCCCTCTGATGGAGTGTTTCCTCGTTAGATGAATATTTTCGCCTTTAAAGAAGATTGTGGTGTTTTTCATCCCGGAATGTATGCATCTTCCATAAAAGCCATGGATCATTCTAGCAGCTTCTTGAGTCTGGACCAGAGATGAAGAAAAAGTCATTTTGTTTCTCATACTTTATTTATTCTCATCTGTACCTGGTTTAGATTGGAGGGTCACCTTGCTGTGATATTTATTGGACGATGGAGCGTCTCTCCAATGGATTTTGACAGGACTGTACCACACGTTGAGTTCAATGGATGCTTCTGTGGCGATGAAAATATTTGTGGTTTCTTTTTTGCTGATAGAAATGTGAATTGCTTTTTTTCTATTTTATTATTTAAGGGGTGCTTTGACCCTACTGTCGTAATTTGGGGGAGTTAAAAATGAAAGAAAAATAGGAGAAAAGGGCAAAAGAAAAAGAGATGAGGTACGTAAGAAAAGAGAGATGGAGTTATATAGGAAAAAAGATAAATCATTAGAACGAGGAGAAGGAGAGACAAATAGAAATGGATGAATATAGATAGTAAGGGAGAGATGGATAGATGAAGAGAGAGAGAGAGAGATTTAGAGAAACAGAGAGCAAGATTGACAAATATAGATATGGACTGAGATTTAGAGTGAGATGGAAAAAATGAAGACAAATAAATAGGCGGAAGAGAAACAAAGTGATCCAGCGAGAGAGAGAAGAAAAGAAAATCTGATAAATATAGAAGTGAAAGATAGACAGAAGAAAAATACGGAAATAAGCAGAGAGAGAGAGAGATTAAGAGAGAAATAAGTAGGAAAGAAGAGAAAGGCAGGAATAGAGAAAGAGAGAGAGAGAGAGAGAGAGAGAGAGAGAGTCAAAACACAGACAAAGAATAGTGAAAGAGAAATAGGGACGAAGAAACAAGTAGAATTAAAATAGGAACAAGACAGTAGAGAATGATTGAAAGAGAGAAGACAGAGAGAGAGAGAGAGAGAGAGAACAAAAGAAAGAGCGAGAAAAGAAGAGAGATCCATAGAGGAAGAGAGAAAAGGAGAGAGATTAACAGAAACAGAGAAAGAAATTGAGAGAGGAAATGAGAGAAAGATAGAAAAGGAGAGAGAGGTAAGGGAAGAGAGAGAGAGAGTAAACAGAATAGGAGAGGTACCGGAGCAGAAAGATTACACACAGAATAGGAGAGATTAAGAGAGAAAAAGTGAGAAGAGAAATAAGAGAGAAAACAGAAAGGGAAGAGTAAAGAGTGAGAGGAAAGGAAGAGAGAGAGAGAGAAACAGACAGGGAAGGAGAGAGAGAGAAAGAACGACAAGAGCGAAAATAAAGAGAAAAGCAGAGATTAACCGAGAAACAGAGAAAAAAGGAAAAGGAAGAGTAAAAAGAATAGAGAGGGGAAAGAGAAAAGAAGACAGAAATAGAGAGGAAGAGAAAGAGAGAGAAAAACAGACAGAAAAGGAGAGAGTTAATGAGAGGAGAGAAAGAACCAAGAGAGGGAATCTAAAGGCAGAAAAGGAGAGAAAATAAAGACGGAAAAGGAGAGCTCACTGAGAAAGAAAAGGAGAGAGAGAGAGATCGACAGAGAATAAGAGAAATATAAGAAGAGAGAGATTAAGAAAGAGAGAGAGAAAAGGAGGGAGATTAAGAGAGAGGGAGAGTGAGAGGAAGAAAGAAAGACAGAGAGAAAGAAAACTGAAAATGAGAGAGGGGAAGAAAGAGAGAGAGGGAAAACAGAAAAGATAAAACAGACAAAAGGAGATTATGAAAGAGAAAAAGGGAAAAGAAATAGAGGAAGGAAGAGAGAGAGAGAGAGAGAGAGAGAGAGAGAGAGAGAGAGAGAGAGGAAGAGAGAATGTATGAATATCGAACAGATTAATGAGAGGTGAGTGTTTTCATTTGTGCGAAGATTGAAACCTGTGTCAGCAGACGCGATCTTTTCATTTTTCCATTGGCGCATCTCCTTGAAGATGCTCATAAAACGAGCCAAACAGTATGTAAATGCCATAAAGCAAAACTGGCTCGCGCAATGACGCTGCTCGCTTATTTCATCCGCACAAGTATCGGCTGTCTCGTCACTCAGTACGGCCACATGCTCGTCATTCCGATACAACGTAAAACGTGCATAAAGCGGGTACCAACTCGTAAACTTTTACTGCTGGGCCGGCGGGAGGGTGCTGGCAAGGCGTTGCGTTAAATATATGCGCATATTTTATACGCGTGCCACCACCGTCAAGAACGCACTATCGCGGGCGGGAGGGGACACATTTCGAAACGGTAAACGTCCGCAAACGCGAATTGTTACGCGAACGGAGGCCAACTGCACAGGCGTTAAATATCAGCGTTTATGCGTCCGGAGAATGAAAAACAGAAATCCAATATCGCCTATGAGGGGACGGGGATATTTTCGCAGGTTTATGGGCCATCATAACCCTTTCCTTCCCCCCAAGGTTTATGGGTCATCACAGCCCCTTTCCTCTGCGCAACTTCCGGGCAAATAGGCGAGAAATATAGCAGGGACGGTCAGACTGATCTCATATTATATATCACTTGTCCACTAACGCAAAAGATGTATTCATCTTGTACAGCACTTGTGAGCAACTTTATTTTTTTTTTTTTTTGGCTAGGGGCCAAACGATTGCAATTCTGAAGGTTACAAACCGCACGGGTTTTTGCGGGCCACAATTACAATGGTGCACTCGGTTCTTGGCGGGCCGCAAAAACAGTAACGGTAGATTGCTCGGGTTATTGCGGGCCGCAAAAAAACCGTGGCAGGCATTGGTTTCTTGCGGGCCACAAAAACAGTAGGTGGGGATTGCGTGGGTTGTTGGAATGCCGCAAAAACAGTGGTAGCTGATCGATTGGGTTCTTGCGGGCCAGAAGAATAATTAGTCATTTTTGTTCATACGTTTTATATTTAATTATTTACACGTCATAATTTTTAAATATTGAGGAAGATACATAAAGCATAATTGCACATTGAATCTATTACGTCCTAAAGTACTTCTTTACGAAAATACCAGAGAGAGAGAGTGATTGTAAAAACATAATACAGACAGAGAATTGATTGATAGAATAATGAGAGAAAAGATTGAGAAAGAGGGAAAGGGAAAGAAAGATAAAGAGAGGGAAGGACAGTAGAGTAGGGTTGATAGAAACGAAAATACAGAGGTCAAAAAAATCTGCAAAGATTGACTGATAGAAAACGAGAGGAGAAACCAGAATACAGCAAGATAGACACACAAAAGAGAAAGAGAGAGATAAACCGATTGAGAGACGAATACAGGGTATCAGAGAATTAATCTATCCATTTTTTAATTATACATCAATTGATCTATCAAGAGTGTTAAAAATATAGAAAGAAAAAGATTCAAAAAAGAAAAGAGAGATAAAATAAATCTGATGATAGAAAGAGAAAAAAAAGAGTGATAGTAGATGACAGAGAGATGGATACATAAGAAAATTGAGTTAGGAGATACATAGAGATGGATAATAGGGAAACAGAAAAGAAAGCGAGAATTAAAGATAAAGAAACAAAAAACTGGGCCCTCCATATAAGTGTAAATGATTCTGAAGCACTGAAGGTGGCACAGGTATCGACGCAGACAGTGTCATATGATCAATGGCTCTAGATTGTAAAGATCCTAGTCATCACACAGCAGACTGGCTGGAAGAAGGGGGCTCCTCGTAAGTAAAAATTGAAGTCAAACATTTAAAATCATGGACTCGATGCTGGACCGGAAGTATCCACATCAACCAGCAGTGCGCACCACGAGTATTTGAGACTACCCTCCTCTCAAAAGTATTAGAAGAGAAGAAATGGATGGCCGAATGTCTGGGTGACCGAATATTTTTGAGAGGATTGTATATATCCATCAATTGCACAAACTTCAGACATGATGCTGCTTGCGAGAATTCTGAGAAGAATCTCTAAAGGCATGAAATATGATCCTCTTGAGTTCATCGGTGTATTCCTTTTTAATAGTCGTTTCTTTAAAATAAACATATATATCGCTCCCCAAAAAAATAGATCCCTTCTGTAATGGGTGCTATCCATCAGAACTGACTTATGCTAGTAATTAAATAAATCGTAGTCTTTAATGAGTACCGGGAAAAAAAAGAGAGAAAAGGGAAGTCAGAGCGCTTATTGCCCCTGTCCACTTGATATATTTAGAGCAGTAAAGCTCATTGAAGACTATTTGGAACTTTTCATTCAATTATTTCAGCCAAGAGAGGTTATCAGATTGGGGAAAGGAAAGAGAGAAAGAGAGGAGCAATTTGTGTGTATCTTTTGTACAATACAGACGCACCAACGAGTCATGGTTCAATTGCCATTTCTCGGCCGATGGGATTAATGAAACTGGCGGACGCTGCCGTTGCTATGTACCGCCCTTATTGATCCTAAACAATGTAATTAGCTTCAAGACCCGCACATGAAGCCTTGTAAGAGATTCCATTTGCTAGCGAAACGCCTTTTCTTCTCCACCAACAATTTCGATTTGAAATGGAAAACTCAATTGAAACAATCCCGGGAGGGAGACCGAAAACAAAAAAAAAAAATTATCCATTCTCTTCAAAGACATTGGTTAAAATTCTAAATAAAGGAAGCCGGCCTATTTCGAATTCGACCTCTTAATGTGGACTCTGCTTTTTCCCCGCATAAAATGCCAGTCCATATATAGCCTTCTCTAAGGAAAGGGGCATCCGGGCGTAAAAGTTCGATCACTCTTCTTCGACAAATCCCAGGTGTATCGCTGTTGTGGCAAGAAGGCGATGAGAGATGGATGATGAGATCTTTTGTAGACTGCGACGTAATTTGGACACCCTCATTGATATATGCCCGAAGTACGGGACCCGGGGTTGCTAAGAGAGCGCACGACTTCAACGTGATTAGCGATGTCCACCGATTGTTCTCCACTTGTGCTCGTTGGCAAAAGAAAATGCAGTCGAGTAGAAATTAGTTTCCCTCCGGTGGATATTAGGAAGCCATCAATGGCTTAATAAGACACTTGAAGCTTGTAATTAAACCTAATGAGAGGTGGAAGAATTCATTAATTTCTCGGGCCCGTTAAACTGGGCGCGCTACTCTCGCTTGCTAATCAACAATCTCACTCCGCTGTACCATCTACATGTCAGCCACACACCACCTCCACGTCTTACAACAATCTCCGTGCGACTCACAGTTAAGGATGTCATTCGGCTCGAGATCATAGTGCTCCTAAGATAATTAAGAAAGTAGAGAAAGGCATTTTATTTAACTGCAGATCGTTTCAGTTACACAGTCCGGCCCCTCTCTCTCTCCATCTCCATCCGTCTCACTCTTTAGCCACCTAGCTAGCTTTCTCTTTCTCTCTCGCCTTTAACGATCTGCTCATCGTTCTCTTTTAACGATCTGTCTATTTTCTCCATCTCTCTTTCTCTATCTCTACCCAATCCATCTCTATCTTCATCCCGCTCTTTCTTTTCCAACTTCTCTCTCCCTCTCTTCCATCCCGTTTCTCCTCTGTCTGTTTCTTCTCCGTTGTTCTCTCTACTCTCCTTATCCATTTTCACTTCCCCATCACCAAATCTCCGCATCCCTCCGTCTTCTCTATGCTACTATATCTTCTCTATCCCTTTCTATACTCCGTAGTTTCCCTTTCTTTTCTTCTACTTCCTTATTCACCCATTCCCTTTTACTGCATCTCTTCTCCATATTTACTTTCCTATCCATCCTCTTCTAATTCTTGTCTTCTATCATTGTCTTCTCCATCCTGTCTCTCCTCCATCGTGTCTTTCTTCTCCATCATCTGTTTTCCGTCCTTTTTTCTTTCTCTCTCTCTACCATCCTGTCTCTAAATCATGTTTCGTTTCCATCCCGTTTTCACTCTCTCTGTAGCTTTGTCTTTTCCTTCCTGTCTCTTCTCCATCGTCTCTTATTCATCCCTCTCTCTCTCTCTCTCTCTCTCTCTCTCTCTCTCTCTCTCTCTCTCTCTCCTCCATCATCTCCTATTCATCCCTTTTTCTCTCTTCTCTCTCTCTCTATCACTTTATCTCTTCTCTGTTCCCATTTCATCCTTATTTCGCTCTTACTTCCCCATTCTTCTCCATCACTCTCTCTCTTCTTCATTATTCTCCACCATTCTCTTCTGCATATTCTCCTCCCTCTCTCTCTCTCCATCTCTCTCACCATTTCATCTTTCTCCTTCATAATCTTTGTTTTCGTTTTTCTCTGTGTCCTTCGTCTCTCTATCCGTCTTTCTTTCTTTCTCCTTTCTCTCTTGTTTTCTCTCGTTTTTTTTCCTTCTATCTAGTTTATCTGTCTCTTTCTTTATCTCTCGATCTGTCTCTTTTTTCTTCTTTGTTCCTCTCTCTTTCTTTCTCCCTTCTCTCGTTTCTCCCTCTCTTTTTGTCTTCTCTTTTTCTTTCCATTTCTTGCTCTCTAGTGCTCTCTTTCTCTCTCTTCTTTCTCCCTTCTCTGTCTCTCTCTCTCTGTCGCGCTCTTTCTCCTTTCCTCTTCTCTATCTTCCCATTTCATTCTTTCCAGTGCTCCTTCTTTCTCTCCGTTTCTTTCGCTGCAGCAATTTTTTTTTATTTTTCTTCGTTGTTCTCTCTACTACTGTATTTTTAATTTTCTTTTCTTCTCTCCTCTCCCTCTGTCTCCTTTCTCTTTGATTATCTCTCTCTCCGTTTCTCTGTTTATTTAATTTTCTCTTTCCTTCTCCTGAAGTGCATAGAACGAAAGACCTGTTTAAATCCTTTGTACATGATACACTTTATGAAAAAGGTGAAATCATTAAAGACACTACTAATGTACGCTAATTCCTCTTTGTTGTAGCAATCTGAATAACAACCTAAAGAAGTTGGGACGAAAAAAAAATAGGAAAAGGAGATTGGATAGAAAAATAAACAAAAAACAAACGACCTTCTTACGTTGTTGTAATGAGCATTGGATGAAACGAATTAATTAGTCTCCCCGCGTAGTAATAAATGGGGGTAATGAGCTCCAATAATTATTACATACGAATAAGGGGATAATTTATCTACGACCAGTGTTTCATGAATATTAATGGCACGAGAAGGGAAGAGATTTTCTGAAAGGTGCAGCTCCATTTTTCATTTTTCTTTTCTACTTTAACCGGATGTGACGTAACGAAGTCATAGTACGTCTGTTCCTGTATTGAAATCGCGTCATCGACGTAGGGAGATCCCGCAATAATTGGGGTGACGTAATAAATGGGTTGTTTCCAATTGAACATTCTATTTTTGTCTTCTATCCTTACACCAAACCAAAAAAAAACATTTTGTGCTGGCCAAAGCGCTCGATTTTGTACCCTTAGCTACGTACCTGCGTTCTTTATCATCCATCATAAACGTCCGGACTGCTCTTTGCTACTCCATCGATATTAATATAAATCTCGCTTATTTCTTGCCCTCTCTTTCTCTCTTCGACACGACTTTCAGGGTGTTACTAGTAAATGTATGGAACTTGCAGAGAAGCTGTCATAAGATGAACACAGAACTGTGGTTGTTCCAATATTAATGTACTGTCCGGGAGTGCAGAGAGATAAATCAGGTCATAGATTTGTTTATACAGTCCTTGTAGCCCTCACTCTATCACTGCGAATACCAAGGGATGCTCCACCTGTCTATTTGTGTCTACATTGATCGTTTGTGTATAGTTAAAATCGATTGCGAACCGGTGGGAACCACACGAGCCAAATGGAACTTTACCACAGACTCGTTTTACCAATGCAGGTTTCAGTCGTGCTTCTCCCCAATTCACTCTTCATTCCATCGCTTAAAACAATCGCAACACCTTGAACTACTACGTGCGAACGACTTACGATACGCAAATAACCGTATAAAGGGAAATAGTCAGATAACATTCAACGACACCTTGGAGATTCAGCTATGAGAATCGATTGTTGAACCTTGTATAAAGTTGGAGTTAACTATATGTTTTTCACTTCCCGGGTAAATTGAATGAGACTTCATCAGTTATTTACAACTTTGTTTCCCCAAAAGAAGGAAAATAAGAAATCTTTATTTGGTATTTGACGCGAACGAGAGAAATGAAAAATTTAATAAATACCGCGTACAGATAGCTAATAGAGTGAAAGGTTAATAGACTGATGTAGAACAACTGCGTATAATAATAAAATGTGGCCATTGAGCCTATGAAATTGCTTCTCTTCGTGATGTGCTTTACGATAAATTCTTGAAATGAGTCATCAAAGCTCGCCAAGGCGTGTATTTTGTCACCTGATGTTTATAACAATCCCACTTGACGGCTTTCCTTGTTCCTTTTGTGTCCGCGCTAACACTACGATACCTCATTAAATTTCACGCCCACTGCACCCCCCTGGTGTTATATTAGCAGAGTTGAGTCAATTACGAAAACTTCCTTCAGAAACAGTACCGGGCAAACACCCTCAGAGAACCTTGGATACGTCATTAGCTCTAAATGCCGCGATATTTGCATTCTTTTTATCTCCAGAGAGAGAGAGAGAGAGAGAGAAGTTAAGTGTTCAAAGTTCCCTTGTCAGCACATCCGGGTAGATTAACCTACCCGCAGGATTTCCACGAGACATATCTTCACCCCTACATCAGCGGCGAAAGACACAGCTAGCCATTTTGTATGCCTGGAAGGTTATACGATTACTTTTCCTAGAAAGTACAATACCCTACCAAAATAATAGAAACACCCCTTCCGTTTAAAGAACTCCTCTTTTCGCGCACATGCGCACTAACACTAGACAATTAATCTTAATAAACGGTCGGATTGTGTCTCTCATCCCTTATCGATTACGTCTAAAGGAAGACGCGGGTTTTGTAGCTTTATTTCACATCGTCCGCTACATTAATAATTCCAAAGTGACTTCGGAAAGTACTCGAATAAGTTTAGCGAAAATCTGCGATGATATTCACAGCAATGGGATGAAGAACGGGATAAATCCCATTGTATGACATGTACGAATGCATTTTGTCTTTTCTCTGAAGAGCGAAATGTGAAAAGCAAATTGTTCTACACATCGTGGGTCTCTATGCCACCGATGCTCCGATACGTTTGCCAAGGAAAATCCACTGGAGCGTGAAATTGCTAGCAGTGATGACAAATGAGAGGCTACAGATCTATATATTGTCTCCTATTGATCTCTTACGATGGCAATAAAAGAAATCGAAAGTAATATCAGAAACATGAAGGTCTTTCAAAACGATGCGCATGAAATGTGCAGAAGGGGTAGTTTTTTTTTTTTTTTTTTTTTTGACACATTTAAACTGGCCATTCCTTTCGGGCATTTTTTTTTTTTACCTAAAAGGTTATTTCAACGATAAAGTTCCTGGAGGGAGCATCTGATGGTTTAGGAGTATTGATCGAAGCCTGAAATGGAATGCGGGGGAAGGTGGGGGGAGAAGGCGGTTATTTTAAATAGAAAGCCAATGTAGAAAGTAAAAATAGCTTTCTTTTTTTCCTTATGGCTTTTTAAGCACGTCTTGAGCTACTTATGAAAGTATTTTAAATTTCAGATCTAGCGAGTAATTCGCGAAATTATTTCAAGTCAGTCTCGCGCTAACTCTGATTGGCCAAGAGCGCCTAAGTATTTTAAATTTTAAATGTCTTCTGCTCTACAACGATCGAGAGCAGAAACTTCCAAATTTCATGATTCTTGCCAATCATGATTTAAAGAGCAACTCACGAGACGTGAATTTCATGTCTTATCCTTACCACATTTTAAAGATAACTGCAAGCCTTGTAAATTTCAAGTAAGTGGCGCAAATTTTGTAAATTTTGAGTAAGTTGTAAATTTCGAGTAAGTCTCGCGAGTTTTGTAAATTTCAAGTGGCACGAGTTTTGTAAATTTCGAGTAAGTGGCGCGTGTTTTGTAAATTTCAAGTGGCACGAGTTTTGTAAATTTCGAGTAAGTGGCGCGTGTTTTGTAAATTTCAAGTGGCACGAGTTTTGTAAATTTCAAGTTTCACAATAATTATTGTTTATTCAATAAATAAATTAATTGCATTAGCCACGACAAAGAATTTATATTCTAGGACTTTCAGCAAATTTTACAGGAAAGCGTATATAATATAGTATTATACAAAAATTTAAGCACACACTTAAATTTCAATAGACAAATCAAAATTTTACATTATAAATTTTATATAAATTCGAGATATTTACATTTACAAACAAATATATAAATGTGTATACAATATGTATATTTAGGATTACTTCATAAAGAAAGCGTTGTTTCGGAACTGTAGAGTAGCTTTGAGCTCCTCTAAAACCATTGTTCTGTTGGCCCTGTAAGTCGATATTTATGTCATTAACAATTCCAACTGTGTTTGCTCTGAAGAAAATGTTACCCATGCAACTTGATTGATCAGGGCGATTGGTATCTACGCTGTTTGCTAGTCAGCGATCCTCGTGTTCATCTTAGGCAGCTTCAGAAGTCTATGATTGTTGTCGCATCTGGACTTCCAATTGAGTTTAGCAAAGGTAGAGATATTTTGTGTGGCTCCTGCTGAGTGAATGACTTATTCTTTACGTTCCTAAAATAATGTTTGAAAAGGAAGGATTTCTGTCCCAAACGGTTACGCCGCGCGAGTAGGACAATTGTTATAATTATGGTCTTCCCCACGCCTGTGGGAAAAGTTAGGGTTCGAATGCTGTTCAATGATGCGACACTTTTATGGACTTTTTCTCACTCCACTGAGTTAGTCCGTCTCGGGCCAAAATAGCAACGATGGATTTTACCTGCAGAAATTCGGGTTTTTCGTCCGACAAAACAGACAAAACGAGTAGAGAACAAATTTAATTTATGGACATAATATACGCGAGTAAATAAGGTAATTCTCCAGTAATCCCAGTATCGCAGTTTTGTTCCATAAGGTCTTTGTGATAAGCAACGTTATATACATACACAACAAATATATAAATATTTGTTGTGTATTTATATATTTCAGTATATATACTGAAATATATAAATACATTGTATATATATATATACAATGCGAACCTTTTGTATTAAGGCAGTTACAGGCAAAAGAAATGAAATTAAATGAAACTCTGACTTGGGTGGTTAATGCGTTGCCTCGTTGAGTACACTGAATGAACACAAATCATGGGATACCTACCTAGTAAAGGGTACGACAAGCTTTCGCCCGTAAGGGCAGTCACACGGCGAGGCATTGAGTCCAATAGTTCACAAAAGAGTTCCACAGGTATTTCCATCCATGCTTGCTGCACCGCTGTCAATAATTCCGTCGCATTCCTGGGTGGAGGATCCAAAACTCGAACAGACCTTTCTACAGCATCCAAAAGATGCTCCACAGAGATCATGTCCGGTGAACGGGGAGAATTCCATGGTGGTGAAATCTGCGGAATGCTCTTCAAACCATGTTCTAATCACCACGGCTCTGTGGGGAGGGACATTGTCCTGCTGGAAGAGTCCAGTTTATCCATACTGTCATCGAATACCGTCTATGTGAATGCAGTGTACCTATATATCTGCCAAGCGGCGGATTCGTCCACTAACGAGAGGGGTCGCAGAGTATCGTTGCCCACAAACCAGGTATCCCATCTCAAAGGCGTAAACGTGGCAGAAAAACATTACAGTACTGCAAGAGCGAAGGTATCGCGTTCTAAGGAGGGCTGTACGGAAAAACAGAACATCCAGTGTTCTGCAAATAACATCTGAATTCAACGAAGTCCAGAACCGCCCTATTTCATCCCGTACCATGCGCAGGGAAATAAAGAAATCGGATATTGGCTGTCGCCTGCCTATTCAAGAAGCCAGTTGTTTCAGAGAAATCCGCTTGCAATGGTGGGAGGACATCATCATTGGACAATGGAACAATGGAAGAAAATCATGTGATCATACCAATCACGATAACTGTTTTTCATTGATGGTAGGCAGAGAGTGCAGCGAGAACCTCACAAAGTGATGGACCCTGCTTGCCTTGTTGTATGGGAAATGTTTTGTTGGCATGGACTGGATGTCCATTAATACCGGTGGGAGGTCGAATATCATCCAGGGAATACCTGAATTTTATTCGGCAAGGAAGTCCTCTTCCTTCATCTTTGTCGCAGCTACGCGCTATTTTTCTGGAATGGTTACAATTAGACCAAAACGAGCTAAAACATTTGCTGTTACTCGAACACCCATTCGATACTGAATATAGATTCGTAGTTTTTTGGCCAGTGTATCAAGACAATGAGTACCCCCTCCCCTACATTTCAGACTCCTCTTGGGCTGATAAAGCGATATTAATGGATAATCCATTAATAGGTTTAATCAGATCTTCTTCAAACCATGGAGGAGAGAAGAGCAACATTCGAAACCGGGATGGAAGGGATCGTATGAGATCTATCATCATCATGTTCATCATCTGTACACTGCAGGTGGTGGCATCAGCAGTAATTTAGTCCATTTAGTAATTCTAATTTTATGGAAGCACCTTAAAATCGTATAGTCTTGAAGTATATAGCGGGGCCATTGATAATGTCTTTAACCGGAAGAGAGGAAAGATGGAAGACACGTAACCTGTAAATTTTCAGCACCTGTCTCAGTTATGATTCAGACATTGGCTCACGAAAGTAAATTTTATGGCTCACTCCAATTATGATCAAGAGAGTAAATTCGCATGATGATCGAATTTTTTAAATTTCGTTTTCTCTCACCGAGATTGAAATAATTCAGACAAGTCTCGAAACTGATTGTGATTGTATTAATATTAGTGTCAGCCATATTGTGCAAAAAAGCAACAGAAAGTCAAAAAATTAATCAAATAAATAGCTGAATAAAAAAAAATAAATAAATAGAAATAGAAATCGAGCTCTAAGATAACTGGTTACCAAGATCTGTATCCTACATACTGGAATTCTTTCCTCCTGAGGGTGCTCTTGGCAGCTCTCATTAATTGGGTTTCCCATCTTTGGATTCTTTTAAGGCGCATGATGTTTCTTAGGCGCGGTCTTCATACTTGGTTCGATAAATCATCGACAGGACACCATGGGCATTCCTTGCCATCTGTCTACACTGCTCTTAGAACTTCCTCCCCAATCGTATCGAATCCCTCTTTAGACATAAATCCTTCCAAATTCCTTTCGTCCTTTACTGTTTTCAATTCGACTTCACCAATGTAAGATCTGCTTTTCTGATCATCCTTGCAGCATGTTCGAGTCTTCATGAAGGAGAACTGCTTCGTCGATGCCATTTATGAAAATCAGAAACCATAGTTTGATCAATCAGAAGAAGAACAACAACCATTAATAACAACCCTCTGCCTCCTACCCAACAGTTACCCTGCGATCCATCTTAGAATTTTAACGCGTGATCCCAGCGTTTATAGTAACCTTTCATAAGGGACGGAGTCCAATGCTTTGCTAAAATCCAAATAAATAATGTCGAAATTATTTTCTGCATTCAACTCATGAGTAACCATGCCAAAAATAGCTAACAGAATAGCTAAACATGACTTTCCCTTAAAAAAAAACCGTATTGTGTATCCTTCACAATTCCAAGTCTATATAAATGCCCCTGTACAACATCTTCATCATTCTCTCCATGATTTTCCCTACAACTAAAGTCAAACTGACCGGTCTATAGTTACCCACTTCACTCTTACAATTTTGAGCATAATTGGCGAGTTTTGAATTTCACATAAAAGTCTCGCGAGGCTTAGATGTTTTAAATGTCTCTCCTGAATTATGATTGGTACAACAGCTCGGGATTGTTGAAATTTCAAGTAAGTCTCAAACCAGCTGTGATTGGCAGATCAAATTCCAGAAACATGTATGTTAGTTTCCCTCTAATTATGGCAAGCATAACTTCAGGACTTATAAATTTCCAATTATATTTCCAAGCAGTCGTGTATTGGATTAAAATGGTCCATATATTTACGTTTATGTCGCATCACGTGATTTTTCCATTTCTCATTCTAAACTTGTGGTCACCTTAAATCTTCTTTCATATTGTTTTTCTGAATATTTTAATTGCAAACTTTTAATTAAATCCCGAAATTGCCTGTTAATTTATCACCAAGAATGCGCAAAATTATCAAAATACTTCAGAAGTTTCTCTCAAGCATGAAAATGCTGCATCAGTCTCTCTCTCTCTCTCTCTCTCTCTCTCTCTCTCTCTCTCTCTCTCTCTCTCTCTCTCTACTTGGAATACTTCCTTTCCATCGATTGACAGCACGCTTTCAATATTTACGCCGATCTCTCTCTTGAAGTGCTGAGTTGGAGAGCTTATTTGAAAACTTCGCCCTTATATCCTGCAAACGTTGCATAACTATTAAAATCAATTTCCACTGCTCGAACTGTAAATAAACTCATATAAGAGATCTCTAAACGTATTTTTCCCTCATTTTACACCAAGATGCCATTACTGCGAACCATTGATTAAGAAGTATTATTATCAATAGAATTATTAATTATAATTCGTGTAAAATTGTGGGAAATTTAGAAATCACACTCGAAGATGCAGATAGGAAGATCTCAGTTGAATTTATTCAACTGCCACTTCATACTTTTCTCATCTCGTATAATTTTATACAGAAAATGGTCAGTGACTCCTTCTTGGAAAAATGCCAGTTCTTAAGTCTAATACCAATTTCCATAAAAAAGTGATTTTATGCTCTTAACAACTACTCCAATTCTCTTTGTATTCGATCATTGACAAGGTGGTAAATGTAGAACAGACATCTTGATGTGTTATGGGAATTCAGATATTTCAATTAATGAACTCAATATTTATCTCTGACAGTCGAACTGGATGTTTTCATTTGAGAGGGGAGGGGAGGGGATTTTTTACATACAAGGGACCCTTGCACTGCAGCTGAATTAGTCTGAGTCAAGCGAGATCCAGTTCTTCTGGAAACTCAGGTTATTCATTTTTCAAAACATATATCGACGCTTCATGGCCTTCTTTAATTACACACACTGCTTCATCAGGGTGCGTTTTGTTATGTTGTTTAGTTGTTTCTAGCCACTTTGCTACCGGGACCCATCACCAGGAATTTTACTTCCAGTACCCATCCACGCCATGAGGAGGTGGGCCACAATTATATACGTACTGCCCTGGAAGTAGCTTACATTGTTCCCTTAATAAAATTAGTAATACAAATGATTTTAATGTAGATTTTGATTGGTTGTAGTTGGCGTGGCAATAATGATATTAGTCCAATTGTGTTCGAAACTGAAATTACAGAGATAACAAGGCCAAATTTGAATTTCAATTTGTGTCTTAATCTCATACTATATTTCACTTTGGCCATCTCTTAACATCATACTATATTTAGTGGTGAAGGTGATTTCCGGGATAAAGATTCTTGTTACATGTCCTGTGAGGATGGTGTCCCGTTTCATTATCTAACTATTTAGTGGCCCATTCCAAATAGAGTTTTCCTGTTTAATGTCTGCGTTTAAATTACTTGTTATGCCAAGCATTCTGTGCAGATTCTAGTGCTACCTGCAAGGATGGTCATCAGTGTACTTACGGATCCCGCTGGCCATTGAATTTCTTCAAGTTGTCGGTCTCAGCCATCACAAAGGCAATTAATTCCAGTGGTTAAGAACTCGCTAACAGGTAGCATGATTATTAAGCATCGTCCTCCCCACACCTTGTCCAAATCCGTCAATGACCCAAAGGTGTTTTCTCCTGGAATCTCCCCCCCCCCTTTTTTTGCCAAGCAAAATTGGCAAACCGACAATAAAACACACTTTATAAACGAAATGCACATGGGCAGTTGAGGTTGTTTTTTACTCGAGTTAATATGAGATGTTTTTTTTAACTCTCTGACTAAAGGAAAAATTCTTACTAGCTAGTCTATATGGATTCTATCACCCGATGATGGTGGAATCCTTTCGACTTGTTCAAACTACGCTCGTGATGGGGCATAAATTCAAATTGAGGAAGAATGGTTGCAGGGCGCGTGTGTGGGAATTTGCCTTCAGCCAGCGGGTGGTCGATTGTTGGAACAAACTCCTATTTGGTGTTATAAAAGTGGATAGTTTAAATAAATTCAAGGAAGAACTAGACAAACTGTTCGAAGGGATAGACAGCTATATGGGAAGTGTTGGCTCTTGTTTATTTTGGCTGATGCTGCATAAGCTTGTTTTCTTGCACTGTTTGCCACTACTGCTACTATTACTACTAATAACATTTTGGTCTAGTTTTAATATATGCTCCCTAGGTCTTAATATCTGGAAACTTTAGTTTCATTCATTTTTCAATTCTCAATCAGGAGCATTTATAAACCTCGACCACATTTCCCATCTCAGGTGTGCGTAGTTACCAAGTTCTCCAACCAACACATTCAGTCCTCCTCATATGAGGAGAGACTCAATTAGCAATCTCACAGTCCCGTTGCCTGTCTTTGGACCTTTATAAGAAGCTCGATATCTTTTGTTAGGTGTGGCCTCCATTCGTGGACCTATTTCAAGTCCAGGGTTACAATTTCTTTATACAGTGGAACTATAACCTCATTATCTCTGCAAGCAATTGTTCGCTAAATCATCAGCTGGACACTAAGGGGCCACCTCACTCTGTCTGCCTTGTACATTTGATATCCGCCTGTTTCTAATTTTAAAATCCCTTTCTTCCTTTACCATTTTCGTTCAATCCCTCTAAATGTATAAGTTATTTTGAGTTTCTTATTTCCGAAGTGTAAACCTTTGCGTCCTCAAGTATTAAAATGTACTTTTCGCTTATCTGATAATTCCCAAAGCCAATGCAAGTCGTCATGAAGGAGTGCTGATTGTCGTTGGTCATTAAACACGATCCTAAACTTCATATCACCTGCATATTCTGCCACTACTCCCTGTATCCATTCTTCATTGTCATTTCAGAAACTTAGAAACAATAACGGTCTAATAGCAGACCCAGAATTGATCCTTGAGGGACTCCACTCTTACTGTAGCCTAATTTGGAGAATAACCACGAATTACAATATATCATTACTACAAGATTTTAATTACAGTAACCCCCCTACAATTATAGTAAACGTTTTCTAATTTCCAAATCCTAATTTCGCGGTGCTTAAGTTTATTATAGCAAGGAGAAAAGAAATTTAAATCATCCATCTCTTATCTATATTTCTGTTTTCTTATCTACCTCTTAAATCCTCTCCGAAATTTCTTAAAAAGTGACTTTAAATCACCATGGCGGTCAGACTCTACTAATCTCTGGGTGTGTTTATGTGTCGGGATCATTTGCTACCTTTGTCACGCATTCTCTGCCTAGAAGATCCCATTATTAATTGAGTGACCAACTGTGAAGTTGCCAGTGGTGCTTGGATGAAAGAAAGAAATTAATTTCCCTCGCTTGCTTGCGTTTCTTCCCAAATTACAAAAGCTCAATGTCTTTTGCAGTTACTTTTTATACATCGGCAAGAGAAGATTAATGTTCTCTTCTGTAAAACAAACTAACTTCGTTATGCTCTGGATAAAAAGATTGCCACATTTTCTTTTTTTTGTCTTCCGGAGATGATATAATCACATTGGAAAATGTATCCATCTGGCACGTATACCAAGCCTTAAAATGAACGCCGGTGGAGCGATCAATAAGAAGAAAAAATGAATTAAACACCTAGCTACCATGAAGTGCAGGATGTCTCACATACGCTGGCTATTATATTTTACTTCCAAAGTAAATGCAGTATGAAAATAAGTACCAAAAGTTGGAATATTACCGGAAGTAAGCAGTCACGTTTTCGGAAGTAAAAGTAATCAACCGGAAGTGAAAAAAAAACCTGTTACTGAAGATGAATATTAATGACTAGAATATATTATTTCCAGAAGCGTATTGTAATTTCCGTAAGATAGGGGAGATATTGCTTTTTCTGTTTACACTGCACTGCTTAAAGAATGAAAGTTGTAATTTTACGTTTAATATTCATTATAACTAAAGCGCAATGGTTATAAATTTTTCTACTTAGATGCGTCACGTGATCAAGGCGAGGATATATAGTTTGAGGAGTTGTTCCCTTTCAATAAAAGTTTATTGAGAATGTAATAGATGAAGTACTATAGAACAAAAATAGATATTTAATTGTATCTTTTAATTGACTGAAATTTAATTTCTAATTTTAATTTTTATTTAATTGACAGAACTTCCGGAAGTTAAATAAATAAACAATAACAGAAGTGAATATCCAATACTATAAGTTATATGAATAAACAAACACGGAAATAAATATTCAATACCGGAAGTGAAATTAATAAGCAATATCGGAAGCAAAATAAATAAACAATACCGGAAGTTCAATAAATGGTCAATAACGGAAATAAATATTCGCTACTGGAAGTCGAATAAATAATCAAAATCGGAAGTTCAATAAATAATCAGTAAAGTGGTGAGGGGAACAAGGGGGGTGTGCTCTTACCAAGGAAGGCTTCATTCTGCAAATTCCAGCGTCTGAAGACTTAGACACTCGCCAGGTGATCTGATCGAAATGTTTAAGGCTTTGAATGGATTGAACAAGCTCAATGCTGTTCGGATTCTTCCTCTTTCTTGCTCTGACAAATCACACTAGGGGCATATCAAATCGAGGAAGGATAGTTGCAGAATAGATGTGCGAAAGTTTGCCTGTAGCCAATGCGTGGTGGATTCTTGGAACAAACTTCGATCTGTTGTTGTGGAAGTTGCTAGTTTAAACAAACTCAAGGAAGAACTAGACAAACTATTGGTGGGAATAAATAGGTGAAATAGGTGTCGTTTTCTTTCTTTCTTTCTTTCTTGTTTTTTTTGACCGATGCTGTATAAGCTTGCTTGTAACTGCTAATGCTAAATATTCAAGACTGGATTTCAAATAAATAAACAATACCGAAAATTAAATAAATAATCAATAACGGAAGTAAATATTCAGTACCGGAAGTTAAATAAACACACAATAACGGAAGTAAAAATTCAATATCGGAAGTTAAATTAAATTAACGGAAGTAAATATTTGAAATTTAAAATAAAAACGTTAACAAATGTTCAAAAAATGTTTGTACGTATCCCTCCATAGTCAAATATACGAACGAGTAACTTTGATATTTGAAAAATTGCTTTAATTTCTTAGAATATATCTGATCTCTCTCTCTCTCTCTCTCTTTTCAAAAACTATTGATAAACTTTCGAGACTAGAATACCTGAAAGTAATTCTATCTTATTACAAACTAATGAAGTTTAATCGAGTTCCGTAAGTTTTGTAGAGTGGAAGAAGAAACAAAATAAAGAACGTAACAAAAGCACAAAGTTATTTATTGATTTTTTTTTCTAGAAAGGAAACCGATAGCCAGTTCATTTTTCAAGCCACGTAGAAATGAATGTGGTCGAAGCTATTGATCGTCGCAAACCCTCTACACTAATGGAAAGTGAATGGCAGATGACGTGTTTTTTTGGCTCCAGTATATATGCTAAAATGAGCTCCATCGATCTCAAGTATCCGATAGAGTTTCCAATGTGTTTTAGTAATTCGACCATGGAAAAGCCTTCAGTTTGTTTTAAGGGTATAGCATCAGATTGCAGATTGGTGTGAATTTTTATAACCTGTTTGCTACACGTTTGGATCCTCTAGTGCCTTGGGAGATCAAATTCATCCACGCGCCGAGAACGTTACCATTAATAGCGTGCAAACCTGTATCCAAACAACGCTAGGCTCGTGGACCTACATTAGCTGCACATCAGGATGCTAATCTAAATAACCAAAAATAAAAATGCATAAGTACACTTCACTGCAATCTGCATAGGAAATCGAAAGAGCATCAACTAATGCTTATTGGCATCAACTCAGAGATAAACCTTCAATATTAAATCACGACTTATTGATGAATTTGGGAACTTTTGAATGCATTTTTGGATGAATTTTATGAACACTGGGGGCTGTTGATAAAGTTCTGGGACTGGCTTTTACTCACCAGATGGCAACACTCGTGTTTCTTTGCTGGTCACGTCTGTGTGTGTGTTTGTGTGCTATCTTTTAACCTCAGTAACGATCTCAAATGGAGTTTTTATAAGAGCAAAACTGATAGAGTGATTGATATAACTTAGAAATAAGTGAAGGCTTTTAAATCGTTGATAAAAAAGGGTCAAAAACCAAAATAGACTCAACCCTTCTCTCCTCCCCCATATTAAGTTACCAATTTATTTTAATTTCCTGGCATTACTTATTCCTTCATTTTGTTTGGGAAATTACTCATTCAGAAAGAACTTAATCTCTTTGATACCCCTTCCGGCATGAAATAATAACTATTAAAATGAAGACTTATTTGCATACTAATGCAAACTTGACTCGCCTCTTAATCACAATAATTTAACCAAGACGCTTATTTTTTTCTTCTTCTTCAAATTTTGTCTTTTAATGAGGTGTCATTTGAAAGAAAGGTGGCATTTAGGTATAAGAAACATCTGAGATTGCACGAAATTCTTTATTACTGAAAAAATGTAATGTTAAGAAATGATTATTATTAAAGGTAGAGTCAATAATGATCGCATAATCTTAAATGTTTTTTAACCAATTCATCTTTGATAAAAAAAAAAAAAAAAACGCGAAGTAAAAGACATTTAATACTCTTTCAGTTGAAAAACATTTGTTGGTAAGTTGAAAGAATTTGCATAATCTTTAATGATATCTATTGAGGTTTAAATGTACACTGCCCTTCCATTAATATCCGAACACTACATATCTGCAAATAACTTTTATTTACAGGAAAACATATAGCAAGCGCTGAAACCTTTAATCTTTAGGGCAACCCCTATTGTCCTTGGAACCCTCTCCACCAGTTTACTGTAAAGGTTCTCCGATATTTTCAGCCAATCGACTTTCAAAGCAGCAATCGTTTTAGCTCTGTTTTTGTGCATTATCCCCTCACACGCAAACAACAATCCAATTCATTGCAGAGGTTCTTTGTAGGATTGTAGTCAGGGCTTTGGACTCAGTCCTGAGAACCCTAGTGTACCTAGGGTGGTTGTTGTTGTAAATTTTTATGTTCATCAGTAGCTTAGGGCATATTGTTCCGTATTCTGTGGCTACATTTGCTGTTTTATGGACAAAAAACCTGCATTTCCGGGAGAAAATACCACGCTACACTCGTCTGAGACCGACTAGTTCGGCCACGTTGTGAAATTACCCATAAAAATTCCTGGCGTCATTGATAAGATTCGAACTGAGGTCTTTTCCACCGGTGTGGGGAGGACGGTGATTATACCAACTGTTCTACCCACGAAGGCATTTTCGAAATAATATCCAAAGAAATTGGCCAACTACCTGTTCTTTGAAAAGATACCTCAAGTTATTGAGCTCAGGAATTTTACAATCAGTATTTGCAGTTCTCGTTCTTATAGACAGTGATTCCACTAGTTATAAATTCATTTTCCTGAATGAAGAAAACAAAACTTCTAGAAATGAAACCATCCTCAGTATGTGAAACATCTTTTGGTAAAAGTCCAATCTTTGGCAGGCTAACCTTGAACAAACGGAGGACACAAATATAGATTTTTCCCAGATGGAAGGAAGAAACACATTACACTAATGTAAATATTGTATATCTTCCTAAGATCACAGATTTCTTGAGCGAAATTCCAAAGGACAGAACGCAACTCACAGAGGAGGGGGAAGTGAGGAAAAAAGAGTTATATATTTAGTTACCGCTATGGAGAATTTGGAGGAAATTTATTTTCGAAATAAAAACGATGTGCCCAGAATATTTCATCGATTTCTATAACGCTACGCGTAATACAAGGTAGAGGTTGACTTCGAGAGAAAATTGGATTTGAAATTCTCCTCCGAGATCTGCTCAAATAGACCACGCGGAGGATGATTCAATGCATAAATTTACATTGAGAGGAACACAGTTCATGAATCACTACCACGTGTATTGATGTTACAAGTAATTTTTGCGCTTATGGGTCTCAGTAAAGCGCCAAGGCATCTTAGGCTCACGAGGAGTTAGTATTTTATCTTTCAAGAAATTGAATTTCTGGAAAATAAAATATTTTTTAGATATATATTTGATTTTTATTTATTACTGATATCTTTGCCACAGTTAATCAATAGATTGGATTCTTCTTCTTCTTCTTCTTCTCCTTCTTCCAAATTCTTTCATGAGAATGATTTCTAGAATCAAAATATACCTTAGGCTCTGTCATCTATCTCCTTTCTTTCTAATAATAATCCATTCATTTTTGTTTAATTTTTTTCGAAATTTTCTTTTTCTTTCTCTTGAAAAGTATCTAATCTCGTGCTAAGTGACATCTGATAAATGATTTTTGCCTCTTGCGCGCCACATATGTTATTGAGTAATAAATAAAATTCTTGTCAGTCTCACAGCATCCCTTTAAACAATATAAGCATTGCGCATATATTAATCATTAGCTATCTTAGCTAGTGCACAGTTCAGAACTATTTTGGATACCGTATTTCCCGGACTATAGGACGTATCCCGGATTTAGAAGGTTGTTTTAGAGAAAAACTAGTTCATTGTATATGTTATCTGAAACAAAAATTCATCTTCTTTACCGATGTTATGGTCTGAACTTTTCACTTCTTTCAATGCGGGCATTGCTGAAGATGCAGGGTGGATTGGGCAACATTTCCACGAAAAAAGGACGCCTTGTGGTCTGTAAAATACGGTAATTATTTATAATTATTATGCGATGAAGTTGAAGAAGAGGACTTCGTTGCCGAATAGCTCTCTCTAACATATCCCACACATTGTCAATAAGATTGAGATCAGGTAAATTTCTGGGCCAAGGAAGGTGGTTGAATTCCGTGTCGTGTTCTCCGAACCATTCTTGTATGATTCGCTTGTATGATACACAAAATTCAGGTACTCCCTGGATGACATTCGACCTTCCACCAGTATCAACAAACCCAGTCTATACTAGCAAAACATTTCCCATAACATGATACCACCTCTAGATGCTTGAGTGGCCTTAACAAGGTAAGCAGGGTCCATTTCTTCGTGAGGTACTCTCCCCACTCTCTCCTACCATCAGTGTAAAACAAAACTTTCTTTCATTGATCTCCACTGTCCAATCACGACGTTCTTCACACTACTACAAGCGGATTTTTCTATTTATTTCTAAAACAAGTGTCTTCTGAATGGGAGGCGACTGCCAATACCCAATTTCTTCAATTTCCTCTGAGCATGGTACGGGTTGAAATTGGGCAGACCTGGACTTGGTTGAATTCAGGTGTTTTTACTTGCTCAACACTAGATGTCCTATTTTTGTGTACAGTCCTCCTTAGAGTACAACGGCTTCGCTCTTGAAGGATTGTTTTTCTTCTGCACTATGTCCATTGGACGTTTGGAAAAGAGTTTCCTGGTCTGATGAATCAAGGTTCCAGTCCCATCATTGCGATGGATGGTACGTATTCGAAGGTGAGCAGACGAAGAGTCTGCTCACCTTCGAATTTTTTTTTTTGGGAGGGGGGGGGAGAGTGTTTTCATGGACATCAGTGGACTCCTCATCTCCATTGAACATACTTTCACCACCTCGGCATTTTTTTTGGAAAATTTTATATTTTTGTAATAACTATAAAATGAAACTTTTTAAGAATTTTTTTGGGGTGGAAATGTTAACTTACTTTGCAGTTTTTTATGAAGTCCCCCAATATCTTTTAGAAGATATCGGGGGTGTTTTCAAAAGCACTGCTTAATCTGTTTCTCCTTAACTACCCAGTAAGCAAACCTTGTAGAAAAGCTTTAATGGCGATTATAAACTCGATAAAATACAGTGGTGACAGGTTGGGAAATGAAGTCATTCATCATTTTATGTGTCACGAGTGGTGAGATATCCATCATCCTAAGATGGTAGAGATCTAAAAAAAGAAGGAAAAACGAAGACAGATATAAAGCTGAAAAAACGAAGAACAAATTTAAAGATCAGAAAAAACGTCCTAAAAGTGATAAATGGGATTATGACGATCAGATGACAAGAGAGCACTCGCGGGCTTTATTAAGGTGGAATCCCCAAATGGGATTTCGTAAATTTAATTCTGATAGCCTTCGGAGGTGTTGTAAAGAAAAACCCAAGGTTCCAGTGTACATTAGGACATATACACTAAGTTGGTTTCTTGGTTTCTTGTACATTAGGACATATACACTAAGTTGGCTTTGCATGGGTCCCTAATGGGACTACGTTGCTCGCTACCACCACTAGGAAGTAAGCCAGGCAGTCCCATAGTTCCTGTATTGGGGAGTCCACCCAACCCAGGGAAAGAGAAAGAATGCAGGTCTAGAGGCCTGTAAGTGAAGTGAAGTGAAGGGCCGTTTGGCAGTCAGCAGAGGTGCCAAAGTTCTCTCCCCCATTAAGTATTCAGGGGAAATTCTGGAGGATTCTACCCCAAAAGAAGTTTGGAAATAATCCTACCTCTAGTGGATTTTGCATTTAATCCTATCCGAAGAGATTCGCAAATTATCCTACCCCGGACTATTTGCAGTTAATTCTACCCCGCAGGGGGGGAAGCGGGAGACTCTACCCCAAAGGAGTTTCTGTACATTCCACCCTTACAGAAACGCCATGTGTTTCTGTAAGGGGTGGCTCCAAGAACGTTAGTTCAACCTCGCCACGTATTTCTGTGAAAATTGCATCGCTGAAAAATGGCCAGATATGTGATTAGTGTGGGTTGTGTTGTTCAATGGTTCTGACCATTTGGCTACTCAGAAGCATCAATCACCTGGAGAGGTGATTCTGGGTACTCGTCCAAACCACTTCTTTAAATTCCACGGACTTCACCAGTTGGTGAAACACGTGGTATTTAAAAAAGAAAAAAATGTGTGCCAAAGAGCACATTCAACTGAGTAGCACTAATTACCATTCGCATTATTTATAGTATGAGTTATTACATTATGAGTTGCAGAATACAGAGATTTCTGGTGGGCAAACACAGCAGAAGGATGGTCCTGAAGGAAGGAAGGATAGATTTTGTTTGGACTGAAGTAGCTAAAAGCCACTACGCAGAAGAAAGATCCACAGCAGCAGTTTACAGGATAATTTTTAGGATTTTCTCCAGGTGTTCTGTCGCAGTGGCACCAGTGCGACACACAATGTGTCCAGTAAATCTTAGAGGAAGAACGGGCCAGTGACCTTGACACATTATTACTCTCAGACACTCAAAAATGATCGCCACATGTACGAACAACAATCTTACATTAGCTGCTCCAGACTTTGAGCCTTCACCATCGTCACAGACCAATCCATTCCTACACAATGAGATGTTATAAGAGAACCACATAATGGCTTTTCCAAGGGCAGATCATGTATGATTATTCTTTGCTAATTTGAGATTGTTATTAAAAATGGAAGGAGTGACTTTCAAATCATTTATTTAGATTTCAGTAAAGCCTTGATACGGTCCCTCATGGATGACTTGTATGAATTGGACTAATGTTACAAGCGAAGTCCCACAAGGTTCGGTTTTCGGCTCATTCTTCATTAATATTCATAATGATATTGATGCGGGTTTAATATCTTATTTTTGCTGATAATACACATCAACAAACGAGATATACCTGAATTATAGTGGAATTAATACCATCTAATAATGTGTTGAGTCATCTACAATAATCAATAATAGCCGCTATTCGCTTAGGCATTGACTCCACTAAATGTCTGAAGACGTCCATAGGGATCTCCAGCTATGCATTCTGCAAGATTTTCCACAGTGTGGGAATATACACTGCCCTACCATTAATATCCGGACACCCTTCCATGGATGTGAAAACAGGTCCTATGCATGCAACACGTCACAGAACCCGCTATAAATATGCACACTGGGGTTCGAACAGACAATTGCAATAGTGGGCTGCAAGATGACATATTCAACAGAATTACCTCAACAGTTCAACAGAATTGATCACCTCAGCAAATGCTAGACGTTGATTAACATGGTGTAAGGAGCGCGAATCCTGGACTGTAGAGCAGTGGAAAACAGTCCTATGGACAGACGAGTCGAGGTTTTTCACTCTACCAGTCTGGTGGCCGTTCCTGTGTGATGAAAGCCAGGGGAACAGTTCCTTCCTGACTGTATCCTTCCAACAATGGAGTTTAGTGGACGCAGTGTCATGGTATGGGGCTCCTTTCATGGTTTGGTTTGGGCCCATTAGTCATTATCGACAAAATTATGAATACTGTGAAATACTAGGACAACATGGACAATTATGGACTTCCAACATTATGGCAATACTTCGGGGAAGGCCCATACCTGTTTCAGCAAGACAACCCGACCCGAGCAGTACATGCTGTACTGCTCGGGTCGTAACAACGTGGTTTCAGGACATGGGTGTGGAAAAGTCAATTGGCTAGCCCAGAGTACTGATCTGGACCCTATCGAGTATCTAGGAAAATCTCGTTTCTGTCCGGGAAAAAAAAAGCAACATGGCAGGTGCACTTAGTCTCCTGAGAGCTGCCGGTAGACTGCGCCAATGAAACGCTGGTCCATATGCACCAGAGATCCCACTTCTTGCTAGAAAACATTCCCCATATTAAGCAACCACTGCCAACTGCCTGGATAATGGGCACCATGCATAATGGGTTCATAGACTGGTGTTTTTCTTGCCACACACACACACACAGGCGTCCATCGGCGTGGTGCACCGAGTATTTGGAATCATCCGACCAGCACACTCGTTTCTAATACTGCAGTGTCCAGCCAGCGTGTTGTTGACACCACAGCATTCCCCATCGACAATGAACAGCGGTGAGGAGATGGTGTCCCTTGGGATGTCTGCTGTGGAGTCCCATACGTCTGACTGTGCGGACAAAATTTGGGACATTGTTTTTGCATCCCCGATATCGTATTTCGATGTCAGCTGGCAACTTTACTAATATTTAAGGGTTGATTACTCCATTATAGAAAGGAACAGTTAGGCAAAATCTTGTTGCATACAGCCTGGAACTCAATTTAGATTACATGTGGATCCTTTGGAAAGGGTGTAAAGAAGAACACTGAGATTGGTTATGGTGAAATTGGTATTCCTACCAAGAAAGATTTTGGATTAAGAGAAATTCTACACTGCATTTACTAGGATTAATCGATCCACCGTCCTCCTTATACAGGTGGAAAAGGCTAGGATTCCAATGTTTTCAATGAGGCGAGGAACGTTTGGGGATTCTTTTTAACTCTGTGGCTAAGTTTAGTTGGTCTCAGACGAGGTCTTTTGCTGGACAAGATGTCCTTGTTGTTGACAGAAACGAATTGGCTGGCCATAAAAACTCTTTTACTCTGTAGAAATTTTTCTGATTAATTGTAGTTGGAAAAGTTCGATTATTTTTCCAGAAATTCGAAAAATTCGAGGACTGCTCGAGAAATTCGAGGTCTGTTTGAGAAATTTTGAATAATTTGAGGAACTGTTTCGAGTAATTTGAGGATTTTCGAGAAATTCTAATACCTGTTAGATTAACAATTCGAGGATTTTTAGAGAAATTTGAATTGGTGGAGAGAGAGAGAGGAGAAACTTTTCGAATATCTTCTGAGGCGTGTGTAGGTGGCGCTGATAACTTAAACTGTGAGCGAAATAAAATGATAAACTGGCAGATCCATTCGAAGGAACTGTATTCAAATGATTTATGCCACTTCGTCCAGCGTGTCCCACCGTAAATCACAGGGTGAAGGGTTGTCGATTCCGTGGAAGTTCGGCAACAAAAGAACATCGTGAGAAGCAAGCGAGTGAAAGAAGAAATAAACAAAGAAAAGGCGAGCCACGAACTCGTTGCGATGATTGACATCTGGCCAATGAGGACGTTTAGTTCGATAAATGTACAAAAATAAATGGCCGAGCTGTTGGAGGGTGGAGGGTTTGTAATCACCTCCGTGGCCATTAGTGGGGGGAGGGGAAGGACACTTTCGCCAGTGCATCCCGTAACTGCACATTTGGCAGCGTTTAAATGATTAATTATGTCGGCGCGAAAATTTATTACCGTAATATCGTACTGCATTCATCTCTCTATCTGTTTCCTCTTCCGCTTATCTCCTTCTGAACTATTTTTCCATGTACAATCCCATCGTTCTCGTATAATACAAAAACGAATTGTCTCGTTTAATCTCTCTCTCTCTCTCTCTGTCTACCTGGGTATCTGTATATATATCTTTGTCCATCTTTGCTTACAATCTTGCTATCTCTTTCTTTGTTTTTATCACTTTTATCATTCTCTGTCTTCTCTCTCTCTCTCTCTCTCTCTCTCTTTACATACCCCTTTCTCCCTTTCTTTTTCGTTTCTTTCTCTTTATCTTCACCCTCCCCTTTCCCTTTGTTTCTATCTCTCTCTTTATCTCTTTTCCTCTTTCTTTTTACTGCTTCTCTCTTTATTTCTTTCTCTGTATCTCTGTCTGTTTCTCGCTCCTTACCGTTTTCTTTTTCTCTTTATTTTGCTCTTTTCTCTCTCTCTCTGTCTCTCCATACCTCTTTCATTCTTTCTTTCTCTTCCCTTTCTCTTAATTCATTCTCTCTTCCTTTGTCACTTCTTTTCGCTTTATTTAATTCTTTGTCTCTCTCTACTTTTTCTCTCTTTCTTTTTTCTCCTCCCTTTCTCTTTATAGTGTCTTTCTATTTCTTTCCATTTCTCATTCTCCTCTTTTTCTCTTTATTTTAGTCTCACTCTCTCTGTCTGTCTATCCATCTATTTGCGTCTGTATACATATATCTCTCTCTCTTATTTTGTTTTTTGCAACTTTTATCTTTCCATCTCTTTCTCTCTTTACTGCCTCTTTCCCTCTTTCTTTTTCCTCCATATCTCTTTATTTCATTCTCTCTCTCTCTCTCTCTCTCTCTCTCTCTCTCTCTCTCTCTCTCTCTTTCTTTCTCTCTGTCTATCTATTTATTTGCGTTTCTTTGTATATTTATCTTTGTCTACAGTTTTGCTATCGCTCTTTTTGTTTTTTGTCACTTTTATCTTTCTCTCTTTGCTGTATCTCTTTCTCTCTTTTTACTTTCTTTCTCATTATCTCAGCCTTTTTCTATCTTTCCTTCTCCTCCCTTTTCCCTTTATTTCCTTCTCTCTCTATTTACTTTTTCCCCTCTTTTTTCCCCTCTTTTTTCTTTCTTTCTTTCTTTCTTTAAATATAAATATAATATAAATATATTATTATTATTTGATTTAATATGAGTGGTTATAATAATATAACCACTTATATTAATACAAAAATAGAATACACTGATTAAAATTTAAAATAAAATGAAGTTAACAGCGATAAAAATATAAATATTACTGAGTTAAAGGCAAAAAAACAATGCCAAAGATTTCAAAGGTAACTACCTCCTTTGTGGACAGTGCAATGTTTACAGTGATGGTACATCCTTAAATAACACTCCAAGATCACAGCTGGGTACATATTACTGAAGTATCGTGGGGTACTTCAATAATACATCATCATGATCCTTCATGTAACACATCCAACGATGACCCTTCATGTAATGCACCAATAATCCTCATGATCCTTCAGTAACACATCCAAGGATCACAGCCTCGAACACGATGATGAATACGGTCTCCTCGGCCCATCAATGGTGTTGTGTCTGAAGAACAAAATCATAATTCATTATCGCTTTGGAGTTCTTTTAATTATTATTAAGTGGGTCTCCTACTTGAAATACTGACCAGGATGGGTGGGCCTTCAGCTTAAAATTTGAAGCGCCCTCGTGATTTCAATACACCTGTATTCCAGGATGAAAACTGTCTCGTTCACAGAACCAACGCTGTTTCCAACTGTCACGAGGAACGTGAGTGAATGATAGAATATTTAAATTGCCCAGCGAATTCAATAGATTTAAATCCTGCAGCCAGCGTATGGACCTGACATGAACAGAAAGCAAAACACAACAGCATCCACGAAAGCAGAATCTCTACCAACGAGAATTCATCAAGCGATTCGTGGTAAAGGATGGATTATACTTTATTAATGGCAAATTACACAGATGACCAATTTTATGTCCGGTGTCTGTAACTGTTACCAACAAAGAATTGAACTACACGAAAAGACTGATCTTAAATCTCAAATTTCATAGACATATCCCCTTCTATTGTTTTCATCTAACCCGCATCCTAATAAAGAAAGTTGATACACTTATCTTCTGTGTACTGTCTACTCTTTCCTAGCGGAAGTCGAAAAGAATAAGAACTATCGAAGTCACAAAGATCCTCCTCCTCTTCCTCCTCCTAAAATCAATCACCGAAAAGCATTTTAGATATAGCAATAATAGAAGAAAATGGAAAAGCTACCGAATATGGTAGCTATGTTACGTTGATGGAAACATTTATTGATCAAGTGAATAAAAAAAGTATTTATCTGTCTATCTCTATCACATCAACTTTCTCTTTCCTCCTTGCATCTCCCTTAGTCTTTTCGGCAGATCCTCGAGTTGCATTGAAATTCTTAGATTCAATTGTGTGCTTTCGTTTCTTCACAATATCTTTCTTTTAAAGTGAATTGATGCTGTAGTTGTAAGAAAGAAAGAAACGTTAAGAGACGTGCTACTTCAAAGTAGAGAGCAGAAAACAGGAGAAGATCCAAGAAACAAGAGAAAGGAGCCTTTTCTTGACCTTCGCCTATATTGGTGAGTCAACAGAGGATAATCGGATTTTCGAAGAGATGAAAGAAAGCGATCTTACCTTATAAAATCGATGACACCGAAGTGGAGACTTGGATTGATTGGAAACTAATATCGGAGTAATAGCCGACATGGAATTGTATTATACCATCTTCTGTTCTCGATTGAAGAGCTCTCTTGTTAGAAAAGAGGGAACCAGACATTGAAGCAGCCTTAAATATTGATTGATAGAACTAAAGACATCGGCGCTAAAAGCAAATGCGATAATCTTATTTTGATGTATCTTCCATAAATAAATGCTCCTCTAATTGAGCCTTTTTTCTTCTTTCTTGCAGATCCCGCAAAGTATTTTTAAAGACGTACATTGCGTATAAAAGGTTGAAGAGATTTATTAAAAACAATCCCATTATCAAAGCAGAACACGTAGCTTCAAAGTATGCCAGGCATGCTTTGCAGTTCGCCATGGCAGAGTGAATTCTTGAGAAATTCAACAGAGCATTTTTATGCAATTTTCCACTCTGCAAATCTCGAGAGATATAAAGTGTAAAAGTCAATTTTCTTTTAAGTTTTTTTTTGTTTGTTTTTTTTTTTAAACTCCTAGAGTTTATGACAGCTGAAAATCTTAACGTTTCAATTTATAAAATGTGCCTTACAACTATCTTGGGTGTTCATCTATAATTATTCTCTTTCTCGTATGGGAATCAAAGAAAATGTCATTTTAAGTAAATTTTTTTACTCCACTGAGTTGGTATTTACATGCAGCGACTTACACAGCTGCAGATGGATCTCATTTTCTGGCGAATAAATCTCGCTTGAATTATTTATTTTTGGAGAATATTTAAAATAGTTTTCGATTTAAAATTTGAAATTGTTACAATACAATTAAATAAAGAATAAAACCATATAATTTGAAATCATAATTAAATTATGATTATTTTTATGTACATAAATAAAATTCACATTTCAAATTAACGATATTTAGAATATTTTTAGTGTTGAAGAACTTTTTAAAATGCGTGCAGAATTCAAAATTCTTTCTAGGTAATTTTATTGACAAAATTCTGCGTGAGTTTAAAACTATTGTCTGAAAATGTTACTGAAAATGACAAATATATTTTGCGTGGAGTTAAAATCATTGTTGGAACATTTCATTGAAGTTAAAACTATTGTTAGAACATTTTACTGAAATCGACAAATATTTTTCATGAAGTTAAAACTATTGTTAGAACGTTTCACTGAAGTTAAAACTATTGTTACATTTTACTGAAATCGACAAATATTTTGCGTCAAGTTAAACTCATTGTTGGAACATTTCACTGAAGTTAAAACAATAGTTAGAATATTTCACTGAAATTCACAAATATTTTCTATTGTTAGAAAATTTTACTGAAATCTACCAATATCTTGCGTGAAGTTAAAACTATTATTAGAATATTTTACTGAAATTGACAACTATTTTGCATGTAGTTAAAACTATTGTTAGAATATTTTACTGTAATTTATAAATATTTTGCATGAACTTAAAACTAGGGTTGGAACATTTTACTGAAATCGACAAATATTTTGCGTGAAGTTAAAACTATTGTTAGAATTGAGGCCCCCAAATTCTCTTCAGGTCTGAGAGCGATCAGCAGCACGGTCTGATGATGGGTATCGGTAAGATACCCAAAACGTCACACTATTGTATATATTAGTTTAGGCTATGCTTAATAAAAAATATATTAAAAACTCCACGTGGTAAAAGAGTGGTTAATTGTACATATTAAATTCTTATTGTTAGACTGTTTCGCTGAAATTGACAAATATTTTGGTGAAGTTATAACTACAGTATTGTTAGAATATTTTACTGAAATCGACAAAAACTATTGTTAGAATATTTTACTGAAATTGACAAATATGTTGCGTGAAGTTAAAATTGTTGTTGGAATATTTTACTAAAATTGACAAATATATTGGTGAAGTTATATAACTATTGTTGGAATATTTTATTGAAATCGACAAATATTTTGGTCAAGTTAAAACTATTATTAGAATATTTTACTGAAATCGACAAAACTATTGTTAGAATATTTTACTGAAATTGACAAATATTTTGCTTGAACTTAAAACTATTTTTACAATATTTTACTGAAATTGACAAATATATTGGTGAAATTATATAACTATTGTTAGAATATCTTACTGAAATCAACAAATATTTTGGTGAAGTTAAAAACTATTGTTAGAATATGTTACTGAAATCGACAAAACTATTGTTAGAATATTTTACTGAAATTGACAAATATTTTGCTTGAAATTAAAACTATTGTTGGAATATTTTACTGAAATCGACAAATATTTTGGTGAAGTCAAAACTATTGTTAGAATATTTTACTGCAATCGACAAAACTATTGTTAGAATATTTTATTGAAATTGACAAATATTTTGCTTGAAATTAAAACTATTGTTGCAATATTTTACTGAAATTGACAAATATTTTGCATGAAGTTAAAACTATCGTTAGAATATTTTACTAAAATTGAGAAATATTTAGATGAAGTTATATAACTATTGTTAGACTATTTTACTGAAATTAACAATTATTTTGGCGAATTTATAACTATTGTTAGGATATTTAACTGGAAATTACAAACATTTTGCATGAAATTCAAACTGTTTTTAGAATATTTGACTAAAAACGAATAAAAAGACGGTTCCTTTTCAGTTTCAAACTATTTTTAGAATTTTGTATTATCCGGAAGTGACAGATTAAGTTGCTCATTTTTCTACAAAGTCGAATACGGATTTACCAAGGTGCTAATTTTGGTAGGTTTCCTTTTACATACTTGAAGCGTTTTTAAAAGCTCCCATATACTTCTAATCCACAACAAATACCACTCGGGACTCTTCCAAGTTTCATGTCAAGCAACGCTTAAAAGAAGAAAAGAAGCAGAAATTTGTGTTCGAGATATTAATGGCGAGAAAACCACCAGTTGTTCCATTTTCGCCATAGTGGAGGCATGCGCAATAAGACGATTCTTTCATGTGTGGGAAATAGTTACATAATAAAGGCACAATATTTTAAAAGAACCGATTGCCACCGATGTCGACACGTGCATTGCTGTTCACGCACTCCAGTTCCCCCTCTTCAAACGCGCAGGTAGTGAAAGACGTTCCGACCATCCCTTTATCCCGTAGAGATTACGGTGAAAAATTCTCTTTCGAGATCTGAATGCATATTTGATAGGAGAATGGGTTTTCTCGAGACTCTGTGGAATACTTTGGCACCACACTTTCTCTTCTTTAAGTAACATTTAAACTGTCTCCCGCGAAAGACGTTTATTTCGTTGTTTCTTTAAAACCGATAGTAAATTGGAAATCCAGAAAAAATATAAAAAAATAACAGTTCTATTCTTTTTGTTCGCAATTAGAAGTTTAGAAAATTAAACACCGAAAATCGAAAGTAGAATATTTGAAATAAGAACTGAAATTTGAAATTGAAATTACTTTCAGAGGTTGGTTAGTTGGATTTTAGGAACATCGGCGGTTAAGGTCATGTTGCGTCGTGTATATTGTCTGTAAATTGCGTGTGTGTGTTCTGAGGTCGGTTTTCTGTTTGCTGGACAATAAACCCGAGTTTCCGGGAGAAAAAGCCAGAAACGTTGTGAAAAAGGCCCATAAAAATTCCTCACATCAGCAACGGGACTCGAACTCAGGTCTTTCAGGTACCCGTTTTTTGACAACATGGCTACCAAAATGTAAAAATACTCCCTAGCCTCTTTGCCCTACCGCCCGACAAAACTTAGACGGTTCTCTTTTACTTCCAACTTTAAATCTTTATCTTGCCCATTCTGGCATTCGATTGCACTCATGCAACATTCTTAGGTACCTTCCCGCTGCTTTCCATCGCATGGTATGCTGTTACTGATGGAATACCCCACTTCATGAAAGGGGTAGGCGTACCTAATAAATTGTCCACTATTAAGTTTCCAGTAGATTTAGGGTAGAGATAAATTTTCGAGTAGGTCTCGCTATACAAGCTCCACTCATGCTACATGTGATCCTGCTAAGTACAAACTTCATAGAATCCTTAATTAGAGATGTCAGAGATCCCACGGTGAGGTTGTGAGATAAAGTTCGAATTTTGGTGGAATATTTCAATCATTTTTTTAATGCGTCGGTGTATTTTTATTTCTGTGCATCGCGATTGGTCAAAATATGTTTTTAAATCAGCCAGTCGATGGTAATCGCCCATTTTCTGGATTTTGCTTTAGATATTCGCAGCTGGAATTTTACTTCTGAGGACAGATATTTCATCATTCTGGTTGGGGTGCGATTGATAGTAACACAAGCCGGGTGGTTATCAAGCTTACTGGATTATTATCTAATTTGGAATTTCTGCAATTTCTTTTGCCTATAATACAGCAGTGATTCATCTCAGCAGGAATTCCTCACTTCTGTTAACGTTCTATTGGTGTACTCGCCCAATCATGCTGGAAGTCGGATTGGAATTCTAGTAGGGGATATTTATGATGTGTAAATATTCTGTAGCAATCAGACTTTGGTCTACAAATCAAGGGACCATGGAATCCCAGATTATCACCTTTTCATCGTAGGCCTGTAGTGTTGCTGATGACAGATATCAGCCTCTTTTACAACCCAATAGGATTGGAAAAAGAGGCTAGACGACTTGTCCAATCACAATAGCTTATCAGTCCATTTGCACAAGACTGTCGTATGCAATTGGACGCAAGTCCACCTAATAAAGTGGACAATGTGTGTGAGTTCATTTTGGAAGTTGTCATGTGATTCTCTGATATACAATTCCGATATACGTTTTTAATATTTTGGCTGGGTAGTATACATATATACAGAGTTTACCAACATTCTTCTGTTTCCTTTAGCATATAACTTACCATTTTGTACAATTTCGTTAATGGTTTATTTAAATGGAGAGAGAGAATAAACAGACGCATGAATCTACATACTGACAAAGAGAGATGATGGATAGATGGACAATGAAATAGATCGATAAGCTGAGATCTCGACTCGCTGTAGCTTTTCACTTGGAACTTCAGGATACACAATTTAATCTCTTTCCAAAGGTATCCAATTACAACAGCTGAAAGTTAGTATTTGGTCAATGATTTAGCGAAGAATGCAAATTCTTCTCCTTTGTGCCCTCTGTCAAGACACCTTAGATGACACCGAAGGTCCCTCAGTAGTCGTAATGGTAAATTAAATATGTCCAATTATCGATTGCCTTCTCCATGCTGTCTAATGCACATGCCTGTTAGTCACGCAATAAATCATCTGTGTGCAATGACATGTCACTGGAAGGAGAAATTGGATGCACTCCAAGCGTGCTTGGGTTCACTGTCAAGACGTTGGAGTGGATACCATTTGTCATTTCTACCGGGCTTTCAAGATGCATGCATTAGCCCAAATAATGAGACACAGAAAGAAACAGACTCTTCTACCTTTCCACATCGTTCTCTCTTATCAGCGAGGCCATTCGCGAACGTCCAATGCCTAATTCTACAAGCTTTCCCACTTTCGAATGGACCACCAGTACCGCCACCTCGGGACTACAAAGGAAAGAAGTCAATTTCTCGAGCGAATAAAATATATTTATTGATATACACGAATAACAATAGATAACGGATATTATGCGTACACTAACTTGCAAAGTATTAGGAATACGAGTCGAAGATTTGAATAAAAGTATCAGAACTGGACTCGAGTAAATATCTATTGATCAAACGACACGCTACAAAAGCGAAGTTTCTTTCTATGAATCCTTTCTACACACAGGTAGAATGTCTTCTTTCCATCCTTGCCTATCGTTTCCTTATTGTGTGGCTTCTCTACGAACTTCAAGTAGCCCGAATAAAGAACTTCCAATTCTGTAAAGTAGGTCGACACCATTATTTCAGGTTTAGGCACCCATAAGTGTCCCCTCTTCGCAATGCACATACTCCATTTGTTAGCCTTTCCTCTCGTGATAGGATCCAACGGAGACTGTATATGCCTTTCAATGGCTCTTTCCATCAATCTCTATGCAATACGTTTCTTAGGACGTTTGCTAATGCCTCTTTCATTTCTTCCATAAAAAGAGATGTGTCTGTCTCGCTTTCACAAAGGCTCCTCGGATGGAAGTGTCCTACACTACAAGCTGGTCGCTGAGAGGGTCTCAGAAAGTATTCTGTTTGTGCTTCTCCAACACACACACAAAAAGTCATGGTAGCATCGGGGCTCATATCTTTCAATCATTTCAAGGTTACCAAAGTTTACTTTAAAATATTTATTAGGAATTACAAGAATTATCCACCATGTTGGCTTATTGAAATTTTCATTAGCGAAAAGAAAACAGATAATAACTATTTTTTTGGTAATAATTGCGTGATTTTTAATTTTAATATCGATCGGAAACAGATCAATGAAATCAGTTCTTTGTGGTAGTATCCAATCTCTCTTTAAATTTTGACTCTACAAAGCTATATGTACACACCTCTTGATAGTGTCTTCATCTTTCCACAAAATTCGCAGGTAAAACTTTGCAGAGAAACTTCTGTTGTGCAGAAATAACCAGAAGGAATTCTTTTTTCTAGACTAGTGACTCTAGATGAGAACTGGAGTCCCATTTTAGACCATGAAACCAAAGACGTTCAAACATAGAAATAAATGTGAATTCAATTGTACTATTTTGTTTTGTTCTATTTGTTTGTTTTCTTGGCGTGGTCTAGGTCCTCCCATCACCATTAATCAACAGCTCCATGGGAATGTCTAACTTTCTGTTATCGCCGACCAAGTACATCCTTTCACGATTGCAGTGTCTCCTGACAAATGCGGCGTCTATTAACAAGACAACGCGCGCCATGCCAAAAGGCCAGGTTGTTAACTGGTTTCAGGAACATGACAATGAATTCCCCGTCCTCCGATGGCCACCTAACTCATTCTATCTCATCCTAACTGAGCATGGTTGGGATCTACTGGAAAAAGACATTCAATACTACTACAACCATCCACCTGACAGTGTGCGAGCATTACTGGACACATCGTGCAACAAATGGGTAGCACTACCACACGATACCTTTAACACCTTGTGCTTGTTGTTGTAGTAGGGTTTAGGAGCATCAGAGACCAAGGCTCTATTGCTCCATGTGTATTGACTGTAAATTGCGTTTGTTCTGAGATTGATTTTCTGTTTGCTGGACGAAAAACCCGAGTTTCGAGAGAAAATAATCATCCCAGCCTGAGACCGACTAACTAAAACTAAAAAGGCCCAAAAAAATTCCTCTCATCATCGATGGGACTCGAGCTCAGGTCTTTTCCACCAGATGTGGGGAGGACGGCCATTCTATCAATTGTGCTACCCACTCACGAGGGCATAACATTATTTGGAATCCATGCCAAGACGTGTATGGGCTGTATTACGGGCAAAAAGGTGGTTCCTTGTGGAATTAGGGAACAATGATGCTAATTCAAAGACAACTCAATGTACAGAGATATCCGGATATTAAAGGCAGGGCAGCGTAATATTACCTGTATTTTCTTATCAACATTTTGTCACCTTTAGATAAGTTAATTACGTATTAAAATATGTAAGTAGTTTGTTCTATAAATAGAAATTCAATAAAGATATTCATCACTTCATATGGTTCGTGAAGCATATGAAGCATTGACAAGACCACGATGAGGCAAAGGTGTCAGCTCTTTCGTTAATCTATTGTTCCACGCTTGTGTATCCTAATTCAGTTTATTTTATCTTGTCTGACTAATTATTTTAAGTCTTAATTAATAGTTTTTGTTGCCACATGTTACATTGTCTTCCTTGAACTGTTAGTCATCTTTCTATTACTTGCTGGCCAAATAAATAACCTTTATTCAGTTTCGATTGCAGCTACGACAAATTGGAGGAAGAGGACTTAGCTGCTGAATAGCTCTCTCCAACATATCCCACACATTCGCAATAGGATTGAGATCAGGTGAATGTGGGGATCGGGGAAGATGGTAGAAATCCGTGTCGCATTCTCAGAACCATTGTTGTACGATTCTGGCATGATTCACTGTTGCGTTGTCATCCATAAAGTGGTCATCACATTTGACCACTTTATGGATGGAGCTGCTAAACCAGAAGCTCCAGATACTTCCTAAAATGAGGCCTCCAGACCTGTATGCAGTACTTAAGATATGGCCTAACCATGCCTTTTACAAAGGGAGGATCATCTCCTTATCACTGCTAGCAAAATTCCTGTATATCATTGACAAAACCCCATGACCTGCTCTGACAGCCTGTCTGCATTGCCCTGAAAATATCATATCTGAGTGCCCAGCTGACTTTTGGATCATCTACAAACTTGGACATTAAGCCTGACATGCCTTCTTCAATATTTATCGATAAATATAGAAAACAACAATGAGCACAACACCGAGTCCTGGGGAACTCCACTAATAACATTAGTCCATTAAGAGTAATGTCCATTGATTACCATACTCTGTCTTCACCCACTCAACCATCCATAGCAGCAACTTGCCCTTAATGCTACACTGCCCCAATGTGTACAGCAGTCTTCCATGTGCAACAGCATCAAAAGCTTTCCTAAAATCCAAGTACATGATATCAAAATTATGTTTTGCATCCAGTTCCTTTGTGACCACATTAAAGTATCCAATCAAATTTGTCAGACAAGACTTTCCCTTAACAAACCCATGCTGTGTCTGAATTATTGCTGCAGTCTTGTCTAGATGATCCTGCAATGCATCTTTAACCAGAGACTCCATTATTTTACCCGGAACAGAAGTTAAACAAATGGTCTGTAATTACTCGTGTCACCATTTCATCCCCCTTTGTGAATTGGGGATACATCCGCACATATCCAATCCGCAGAGACTTCTCCTGAATCCTAGGATGCTCTCGTAATTATGTTGAAGAGTTTGCTTACTTGCTTCGCTGCCTCACTTAATATAACTGGATAGATCCCATCCACCCTAGGTGCCTTTCTTGTGTTTATCTTCAACAATTTCTCCTTTACTTTCCTCTCAGTGAATGCAGATGCAAAATACTCATTTGGTTTGTCAACTACTTGAGCAGGATCATCGACAGTCGTACCATAAATGGGGGCAAACCTGATTAATCATTTTCCTTCTAGAGTTTACATAAGTAAAGGAGTCTTTGCTGTTTTCTTAGCATCCTTTGCCAAAGATATCTCGTAATCTGCCTTCGCTTTCCCGACCTCCTTTATGTCTTGATCACAGACTAGATTTTATATATCATAGGCTTCTGTGCAGCCCGATAATTTATATGCATCCCATACCCTTTTCTTCTCTGCCAAGAGTTCATCAGTTCATCTGACATCCATTTAGGCCTATGCCTTCAAGACTATTTCTACAGGTCTCCTACTATTAATGTCATTAGTGCCAACGTGTACAACGATATCATCTTTTGTGTCCTTAAAAGAAGTCATCAACTTTTACCCTTGGCAAGCATACCTTGCTCCTATTCCACTTATCCTTTTTGCACAATATATTTCCCATTTCCCTGACAGTAGAGTCACCAACAACAACTGACTCCTGTACGGCCAGCACATTCTGCCTTGGGGTTGTCGCTGTTGCCTGATGATCACGTGAAAGCTCGGGCGTTGATGTGGGCAGCTAGAGCTTGATGGGGTCTCCATTTTAATTCCCTCGAGGTATCCACCCTGTTCTTCAAGCTCTCATAAAGGCCCATAACAATGCTGAATTCCCACCTAATGTCCTCACACTCCTTACATCGAGCACACACAAAGACATTCCGTTTGGCAATATCATATCACATTCCTGAGAGCTCTGCAAACATCAAACAAGCTGTACATTTCAAAAGGCCGTGATTCGGAGGACAATTGCCTTCCCTCAGTTCTCCGCAGAGCCATAGCACCCTGTTAGCTTAGCTTGAGTCCTTTGATTTGCTGCTCTGATCTTAGGCATGATTTTCGCTCAAATTTAATATGATTAAAAAGATTTCACTAAACAAATACATCTAATGCAGTAATAACACTATGCACCGGTTATGCTATGAAGTTTGCCTTATTAGAGAGAGAGAGAGAGAGAGAGAGAGAGAGAGAGAGAGAGAGAGTCTTTTATTGCACCACATTGAGTTACATAAAACATTAAGATGACCTGAAATGGCAATAAACAAATTTAATTAAATAAAAAATGGCGTAACCTAATATTAAAATTAAATAAACAAAATGATACACTTGAAGGTCCCGATTTTTGTCTTCGCAGTTCCTGTGAGAGAACAGTATGAGCAGAGGCAGTTGATGCACATACCCCTGGCTCCTTTCCCGGTGTGCCCGATAAATAACAGAACCATTAAAGTGATGATTGAAAGGCATGCTGGATTCGATGCGATGAAGAGAAGGCTTTTCATTTTGCAGACTCTCTGGACCCTCGTTGACTATTCCTTACTGGAGGGAATCTGGGGTGAATTTCCATTTGACTAGATTATTTCGACGACTCCTTCTGTCTGCACTGAGTGATTGGGGCCATGCAGTGTGTAGATTTTGAATCCCATGTCTATAGCGTCGGTTAAGCACAAAGTTCTTTAGGTCTGCCTCGATGTCCTGGATTCGTCCGAGCCTCTGGTAGTGTAAGAAGCGATTTGATAAATGGAGGAGTGAGTGAAGAGGGCAAATTTGTTGGGGTGGTTCTGAACTGGGTATGTGGAATCCTCCAGCCACAGAGATCCCAGAGTGAAGGAGATGTGATGATACCGGTTAACATCCGTGATCAATTATAGAGAGCAGCCTGCGAATTCCCAGAACCATTTCAGTCGTATGGGCTTGGGGTAATATCCTGTGTTTGTAGGTTGCCCACTTGAGGAGCCAATACTCCGCTGTCCCAGATTAGTTTTGTGTTCGTGGGTGCTGCCGACGCCCAGTTTCTACTGCATAAGGTAGCGGGGGGGATATGATGGTCCTGAGATATTTTGTCGCTGTGACCTTGTCTGAGACGTAATGGAGGCGCTGTTTCGCTCTTCATTTCAGATGCGCTGGCCACCTGCTGAGTTTGCCTATGTGATGGTTAAATCTCCGCTTTGTATCAGAAACAACCCCCAAATCTAAATGGTATGAAACAGGAGGTATGGAAACTCCGTTGATCTTTGGCGAGATAGTTGTGGGCTCTTTCTTCAAGCAGTGAGCATGCGCTCAGACTTTTTTGGGTGGATATTAAGACCAAATTGTTTGAGATAGCCTACTAGTGCGAGAAGTACACTGTTAATTTCCTCTGTGATCATATTGGAGTGTGCATTTGTTTGGATGGAGGTCAATATTTTTAAATCGTCAGCATAAGACAATACACCGATGAGCCAAAACATTATGACCACCTACCTAACATGATGTTGGTCCTCCACGTGCAGCCAAAACAGCTCGTTCTCGGCGAGGCATGGACGCTACAAGATTTCTAAATGTGTCTTGTGGTATCTGGTACCAACACGTAACCAGTAGATCCTTTAACTCCTGTAAGGTCCGTGGTTGAGACGGCCCAGATTGGAGTTGCTGTTCCAACACAAACCACAGATGCTCGATGGGATTGATGTCTGGGAAATTTGGTGGCCAGGTGACCTGGAAGTTTTCCTCATGTTTCGCGAACCAGTCTCGAACAATCCGGGTGGTGTGGAATGGCGCATTATCCTGCTGAAAGACGGCACTGCCAGAGGGGAAGACCGTTGCCATGAAAGGGTGTACCTGGTCGGCAACGATGTTTAGGTAAAAGTGTAAAGTGTGTTTAGGGTCTAACGGCACCAGGGGTTTCCACCATCTCCGTTTAGTCTACATTGTCGTGTGTTGCAGAACACTGTAACGGCCAGAGATTTAAAAGTGTATGGATATTGTTGGATGTAGTGTCGTGTGCCGTTGTTCATCTGGCCGTTGTTCATCTGGAGGTGTGGAGGTGGTGAAGGATCCAGTTAGTCATCTCTTGCATTGTTTCCATTGTAGGATTGGGTGGTATGTAGATGACAACAACTTCAATGGAAATGGATCTCAATTTAAGCAGTGCACAGAACGCTTCGTAATCATCTGATTTGGTGAAGATGCTGTTCTCAAGGGTAAGGATGGCTTCATTTTAGAATAATGACGTTTCCCCTCCTCTCCTTTTATTCATGGATGTGATCATGGCCCCATAGCCACTGAGAGTTGTAGCTGCAATGTAATCTTCAGTGGGTTCAAGCCAGATCTCGGTGAGGCACAGCATATCAAATTCTTTAGATAACAAAATTTTGCCAGTGGTTTCAGATTTATTCCTTAAGCTGCGGACATTCTGGTAAAGTAGTTTGATCAGGGGGTCAAGGGCACTTTCTTAATTGTCCTGGCTCTGGTCGTTTTGTTTTTTCTACACCGGACTGTTGCCCTTGACGTGATTATGGTTGTGATAGGCACCTCAGTTGGGTGGTTTGATTTTGGGACTGTCGTTCATGAGGATCTACAGGAAAGTGATCCGGGTGGCAAGGAAGCAGGTGAACGCATACTAGAGCATCCACTTTGGGGATGAAATGATCGGTACTATGGCTATAGGTGAGTCGATATAAAAGGACGTGTGATGGCTCCAACCGGCCATATGGATGGACTTTTGACGTAGTGATACTGTTCAGAGTCACATTCGAGCTTGAAGGAGGCATAGTTCCAGTGTTTAGCCGGGAGCTGTTCGACTACAACGTCAAGCTGCCACTCATCTCTCAAAGCTGTAGCGATGTCATCAGTTGTGGTCTCCCCCAGACCACAACTGATGACAACTGATGGTTTGGAGAGTCTTGTAACATATAAGCTGCTTTTTGACTTTCCCGTAGTGCTTACTGCTTGGAGCCAAGAGGTGGTGAATGTTTCTATAGAATAGAAGTGGCTTGCTCTTGGTCTGAAAGGGGAAATGTGTCTTGGCTGATTATTTTCCGTAGAATTCATTCCAGTTGTCGAGTGGTTCGCCGCAATCTGGGCCCAGATTATAAGCTGTAACTGTAAGGATGTTCTGTCGATTAGTGTAGTGAGGGCGTTGTCAGAATTCTTAGACTGGGGAACTGCGGGTTGGGCAGGTGGTATCCTCAGTTTGGGATAATCTATGGACGGGTTATGGCCAAGCTGCAATTGTGTGGAATCCTTCTGAGCTGTATGAATAGGCTGCGTGCTAGGAGTTTTTGTTTTTCGAATTTAAATTATATATAATTAATTAAATAATTTATCTACAGTAAAGATAGATCTGGAGAGAGAAAATCTCAACTCAAATGTGTACTGATATACCATCGCGTTTGCTAAGATGCTTACGCCAGTACACTCACTGACCAACATTTTAGAAACCTTGTGCAATTGGCGTCAATAGATAATTAAACGTACAGTATGCAAATGCAAGTTGTCACATGTTATGATCACAAGTTCCTCGATATCAGATAAATACTGTACGCTTTCCTGGTATGCCTTATCGATCCGGTCATAGGAAATTAGATGATTTCTCCATTTTCAGAAAGATGTTATTGTAGGAACACGTCTAGCAGGAGCCAAAATTGAGAAAACAATGGAAATCAGTGGGGTGTTGAAGGGAACTGTCCCAAAAGTATGCAATAAGTGGAAGACGAAGGGAAAATGGAGCTGTAAAAGAAGAAGTGGGACAGAGGGTACTCCCAGAAAGAGACCTTAGGAATATAAAACGAATTGTATGTCACAATAGAAGGTCCAGTGTGCAGAAAATGACCGAAAAATCAAGTTTATGCAATGAACAACCCATTTCCAACCGAACCACACCGATGAGCCAAAACATGATGACCTGAGTCGTTATGCAAATCGAAGCAATTGCAGGTGAACTACAGCGCGTACGCGGGTCGGGACACAGTATTAAAAGACCCCCGATACTGCGCTCAGTTAATCCAAGTATATAGACAGTATACACGGAGCAATATGGCCTTAGTCCCCCGTGTGATCTTCCTAAAGCCCTCCTACAAAAACAACATATTCTAAGAAGTCTTCTGTATTGTAATCGATATATGTGGGAGTTTCTTTTTTTAAAAAAATTAAAAATTAATTTCAAATATGACCACCAGGAGACTAAGCGATTTATTCACTTTAATAAACGAATTAGCTCTTTTGCTCGTTCCAAAAAAAGAATGACTTTGGGACTGGAGAATTCATGGTGATGTGTAACGAAATCCACTTAAGGTCGTTTTAAAAGTTGCCTAAAGTTAGAACACTTTAAATTAAAATTTATTACAAAAATGGCGAGTGTTATTGCAGCCCTCAGAGCTTATCACAGCTTGAAGATATCCCAAGACTTGTTAGTTCAAGAAGAACGGCTTTAAATGTTCTTAAGGTTTAAAGTGGGAAAGGACTTCATAACTACCCTGTATTTTTATCCAATAAGATACAAGCATCACTGACGTCATTGCAATGGATGCAGTAGTTACTCTAGTATGTTGACACTTCCAGTACCGCTAGCACATTTTGAGACGTTTCTCATCGAGTTGAAATTGGTCCTTTTTAAAGAATTGGGGCTTTATCCCTTCGTCATCTTCAAACATTTTGATAATGGACCAGCTATTCTGCCTTTCCCTTGCTCTCAGTTGGTACGATCGTCGTCCTCCCCAAACCGAGTGGAAAACATCTGAGTTCGAGTCCCGTCGATGATGGGAGGAATTTGTATGGGCCTTTTTCACAACGGGTCTTACTTCAGTCGTGGTTGAGTTGAGTCTCAGATGAGGGTAGCATGGTTTTCCCTCCCAGAAACTCGGATTTTTCTTCCAGCAAACAGAAAATCGATCTGAGAATACACGCAATTTTACAACTGAGCAATATGGTTTTAGTCGCTGATGCTCCTAAAACTCTACAACAAAAACAATCTTCCCTTGTAGGAGATGACTTGTCGGATATACCGAATCCTTTTGAACACTAATCAACAAGCTCATAAAACTCCATAGAAGCTTTTCATATTGTCCCAAATATCAACAAAATCATGTTCATTTATCCCAATAAAGAATACAAGGATTTGACGGTGTGTTCAAAGAAAATTTTCTTCGTCATTAAATCCCCTGACAGTTGTCCGAAGTCCTTTTAATAAGCAATTATCGACTTTGCGCAAGGGTCTACCCATAATCCATTATACATTTAATTAACAATAAGAGGCGAATGGTAGAAAACTTGATAACAAAGGTAGCGTGTGCAGTTCACTTTTCAACTGTACAGCTAAAGTGAGAAAATCCTGGATGCAATTGTTCCATTGTGAGGACGAAAATAGAAGGCTTATCGGATGCCTTTTCCAATTACATGACGGAAATGAAGTGATCGCTGCAATTTTCTCTCAAAGTCACTGGCGTTGTTTTTGAAGGTGAACTTATCTCGGTAGACAATGGATTGTTTGCGTACTTTGAAAGTCGAAGTGTGTAAAAGTGATAAGGGCTTGTAGGCAGTAGACAGACAGACAGAGACCTCTTTGTGTTAATTACTAGATCGGTAGATTCTAACCAAGATTGTGTTTTCTTTTCTTTCCTTCCGGTTTTCTTAGATATGGAAACTTTCGTTTTGTTAATTGGATATTAATTCAAGTTCACACAAGCCATTCTCCACAACTGCCTAATATAATTCAGTTCGTGGGTAACGTTAGCCATGTCTCGTTATCTCGAATATCGCGGCAGAGTTACGATCAATAGGGGGAGCTATTGTTACCCTTTTTAATAAAAAGAATCGCTTTTTTAAATGATTAAATTGAATTCTTATGTCCACAGTTATTTGATTTTATTTTCATTTTATCGAGATAAGAAGAATCTCGATAAAAATATCTTAATGTGCATAATTGTGGGCCGTCTCCTCGAGGAAAATTACTCAAAAAAAAGTGTGGGCCAATGACAAATTCAACTGGAATGAATCAATCATTATCTCCTTTCCATTACACAGATAAACCTTGGTTCGTTCCTTGATGCCGATGAACTAGTTCATCCTTCGATGCCATTAAACCCAGACTATTTTAAAGTATGGGTTTAAAGTCTGGGTTTAATGGTTTAATGGTTTAAAGTAGACTCGTCCTTACAAAAATATCCGTATGGGTGTCCCCAGGAAGCTGTACTTTCTGAGTATCTTTTCACTGCTGTTCTAACTCCCTTCCTGATTGCTGTGCCAAATGTCCTCAAAACAGTGATATTACACAACTGGTTCACTATCTCCAGATGCTGTCACTATCAGTCAGCCCTCAAGCGTCCCACTTCATGATGTTTTCCCTGAGAAATAATCCATTTACTATATAACCAATAATTCTCAACACCCAAATAACTGTTATAAACAACCACCAGGATCTTGGAATAATCTTCGATAGTAAACTGCTATTTGGAGACCATCTGCACCCTACCATGTTGCATTTTTTCGGACACATAAAGGGAACTTCCGAGACGATAATGCGCCGTGGCATTGAACCCGCACTGTGCACGATTTTCTCGAGAAACACAGTGAAGACATCACCCGTCTTGATTGGCTTCCAAATTCGCGTGACCTCAATCCAACTGAACACTGTGGGATATTTTATAACGGGAAGTGAAGCGTATGGACACGCAACCGTCATCTGTTCCAACACTGTGGACAGCCTTGCAGGAAGCATGGCTGCAGATCCCTATGACGTCTTCAGACATCTAATGGAGTCGATAGCTAGGCGAATAGCGGCTGTTATCCGTGTGAACGCTGATCCAACTCGGTATTAGTAGGTGATCATAATTCAATGATCACTGAGTGCATATTCTCCATGGCGCGGCCCGCAGAACTGTATGGTGTAGAAATCTGGACCTCAGCTTTACTTCAACTGATATTACATGACGGAAATGAAGCGAGTACTGTCTGTTAAAATGGTTAGTGTTCACATAGGATCTTCAGCCGCTGATCCACACTTCTGATAAGACAAAAGCTCTCTCGTATATAAGCCTTAGTGAGTAGCAGAGTGGATATAACCGTCCTCTCATTCCAGGTAGAAAATACCTAAATTCGAATCCCTTCAATGATGCGAGGAATTTTTATGAGGTATTTTTCACAATAGTTTTCCGCCCACAAGAATTAACAAAGTGTTAACACTTTGTTCATTCCTACCCTGCGTGTCTTTCGGGGACTCTACTATAGGTCCTATGTGACATTTAACTCTTACAATAACGAAGATTTATTTTAACAATTAATAAATCTTGTTAAAAAACATTCAGGTTATATCCTCTTGCGTATTATTCTTCTATTGTCCATCTGGCGATGATTTTTAAAATTTTTCCTTATAGCTTCTTTTGCGCTCTTTGAAACATAAGGATTTCAAATTTGAACGCAATCCATCTCTTCCAGAATCTCACAAATTCAGAGGACACGTGACAAACACGAGGACAAATACATTTGCCAATGCAGTGCAGGGTTAATGTTTATTTCACTGCATAACACGCTGCCTTCTGTTGTGTGTTGCAGAGTGGACAGCTCAAGAGTGCGCGTTGGGTATGGACTTGTAATCCTCGAAGAGTAGTATCTAAATACTTTGCCGCAGTTAGATACTATCGCTCAGACAACTTAAGTCCGACCTCATGTAGTGCATTGGATATCGCGACTATTGTGGGCGCATGCACAGTAAGTATCTGTGTTATTTGGGCCAATATCGAAAAGTTTCGGATTAAGATCTTAGCCAAGATGTGGTTAAAATAAAAAAAGAAACGTTTGTTATTGCTTGAACGAAGAGAATAGCCGATGAAGGTTCTTGCAAACGTTGATCCGTGACTTAATCCAGTGGTTCATAAGGTGTCAGTAAACATGTTCCATTTCTTCTTGATGCGCTGGGGTCCCTGCAGTAGAGAATTCTTTAGGACAAGTTTTCGGCCACTAGAAAACACGCAACAACGCTGTCATATTGCTGCAATCAACTCCCTCCGAAAAAAAAATATCGTAACAGTCCTCATCCACCAGGTCCGAAGGCCGGGATTCGAAGCTATCCGGGTTGGATATAAAGGATTTATTTCCCCGACAGCTGGGGTTTTTCATCCAGGCAACTTGACCAGCGAATACGCGCAATTTATGAGCATGTAGGTTACTTCTTGGGTGGCCCTAATATGACAGGGTTTTTTTTACCTGTAAAGAGGATTGGGGAGGTGGTGGGCGGGATCTCCCAACCTAGAATAGTAAGCATTACGATTAGCCTTTCTTGTCCATTTTCGAAAGCCTTTCTTTAAGTACAATTCATTTGCTAGAACAGTACCGGTGCTCAGCGTTTGTGGTTGCAGTGTAGCGAGAAAGACAGATAGAAAAATTATTTTTACAATTGAGATTCCTGCTAGCAACGTTGGAGAGTTTTCTGCTCAAAATTATCCCTACGGATAGGGGATACGTCGTTATTTTTGCTGGCGCGCATCCAATCTTACATCACAGTTTGAAAAAGAGTAACTGTTTCTTAGAAGTCATCTTTATAGTTTGCTTTCCAGAGATGGACATATCCAATTCCACTGATTGCTTGGTCTCGCTTGCCTCGTTCACTTTTGTCACCAACTGCGTTCGCCTTGTCACAGTTTCTCTTGGATAGCTGTAAACAGAACACAAAAGTGGAGCAGTTTGGGTGAATACCAGCTCCCTGTTATTCGCAGAGACAACAACGCAACTATGACGACAGATAGTAGCGTGTCTCTCTCTCTCAGTGAGTCATTTATATTTGCCCGGTGTAAGTGGCTTCATCCTTTAGAGCTTCCTGAAAATCAAAAGAGAGACAGACGGATGGACATTCAGTGATGACAATGATCATAATGAAGATCAAACCCGAGTGCATTGTTAAGGACTGAGTTACAATTTTGTGCCTTACTCGAAACTGTCTTCATTTCGCGAATTAGAGAAAGAAGAAATTTTCTTGGACGTATTTGATAAGAGATTTCTTATTGAAGAAAAAGATTTTGGTTTAGTTTGTTACTCATCTGAAGAGTTTGAATACCTCTCTAATCTTCAACAAGGACAGAGATGTGAAAAAGTCTTTAACAGGATTCTCTCGAGACATTTTCGTATATAAAAATAAATTTAGATCGCAATTAAAGATCATAACTTGGCTTCGAAAAGAGAATGAAGATGCGGATGTCGTAAAAGAATCCGAACAAGGAGTGTAGGAAGCTCAGAACGAAAACAAGCGACGGAGTTAAAATAAAAGCGCATCGGTGCCCGACGGAAAAACTTCAAACATTAATCGGGCCGACAAAGCGGAAACGTAGATTATTCTGCGCACAAAAGAAAATCATCCGCAGGAAGCATCGCTAAAATGCTAACACACGTCAACAGCAATAGAGAAGTACGCCCAAAACTAATCCCAGAGATTTTGTACGCAAAATAAGAGAAAGAAAAGAATGTAGAAACGAGTCAGCGAATTTCCTGATTTTTGTAAGTTTTCGCGGAGAAATATACATTTGTTTACAAAGCAAAAAACGAGTAAACAACCACGAAAAGAAACGAAATGTATAATAAGACCCAAAAGACTGAAAATTCCATGGAGATAATGAAATATACAATTAGATGTTACCATGGAAATAACGATTATATACAATTAGATATGTTGTCGTGGAGATAACGAAATATATGTCGCCATGGAGATAATGAAATATACAATTAGACATGTCACCATGGAGGTAACGATTATATACAATTAGATATGTTACCATGGAGATAATGGAATATACAATTACATATGTGTTACCATGGCGATAATGAAATATACAATTACGTATGTTACCATGGCGATAACGAAATATACAAATAGATATGTTACCATGGCGATGACGAAATATACAATTAGAGATTTCTAAAGATTTCTATATGTGTTACCATGGCGATAATGAAATGTACAATTATATATGTGTCACCATGGAGATAACGAAATATACAATTAGGTATGTTACCATGGAGATAACGAAATTTACAATTATATATGTGTTACCATGGAGATAACGGTACCTAAATATACAATTAGGTATGTTACCATGGAGATAACGAAATATACAATCATATATGTGTTACCATGGAGACAATGAAACGTACAATTAGGTATGTTACCATGGAGATAATGAAATATACAATTAGAGATTTCTAAAGATTTCTATATATGTGTCACCATGGAGATAACGAAATGTACAATTATATATGTGTCACCATGGAGATAACGAAATATACAATTAGATATGTGTTACCATGGAGATAATGAAATGTACAATTAGGTTAAAGTTATTTGTAAACGTTAAAATCCTTGCGTTACCATGGAGAGCTAAAACATATTACCATGGAGACTTAAAATACGTTACCATGGAGATAACGAAGTATACAATTTGATTAAAGTCGTAAACCTTAAAAATTCTTACGTTGCTATGGAGACTATGGAGGAAATTATCCGTAGTTTATCGCGGATGAACTGCGGATAATTTTGGTGGCTGCGTCGAGAGCACACATTCGTTGTGTTTCTGTCCACGCATCATAAAACGAGAAGCCTCATCACTCAAAATTAAGTTAGAATTAAAGTAAAGGCGCTACAAAAATCAGTCCCACAGCGTTGTGTGGAAAGTTAGCGCGCGAATAGTAGAGATAAGCGTGGACGTGTAAATTACCAGATTTTATCGAACTACGTGGGTTTGTTCGCCTCGAGGAGAGCGGTAATAAGAAAAAAATAAATCCCCCTAAAACAAAGAGAAGTTGGAGATGCTACTTTCTGGAGCTCTGGATGACGAATGGTTAGCGCGAGAACACATTTTCCTATCCGGAAGAATTGTATCGATTTCTGCTCTTTGTCTGCGTAAATGCATTTTTAATGATCTCACTTGGACGTAGACATCTGCTGCTAACGATAAATACAGATTAGACACATCTTTAGAATAGCGAAATCATGCGTTTAAGCTTTTGCGCAAATCAACTTATCTGTTTTTCTTTTTCTTTCTTTCTTTTCACTTATGTCTGTTTTTCTGATGATTTTTTTTTTTAATTTTCTTTTGCGCCTAAAGGAATCAAAGTATTTTGGCAACTCAATCGAAAGATGGAAATCTTGAAAGAACAAAAAGAAATTGGAAGCCTTCGCGTGTCAGTTATTGGAGATCTTAATTATTAGACTGGTAATTATTTAGCGTTCGTGAAATCTTTTTGCTCGGTTGTCCATCGAATTCGAATGAAATCCTGAGAGACAGAGAGAGAGAGAGAGAGAGAGAGAGAGAGAGAGAGAGAGAGAGAGAGAGAGAGAGAGAGAGAGATAATGGCAAAGATAGCGGAGAGCGATATAGAAAGAAGGATAGTGGGAAGAAGAGAACAGAGAGAGAAAGAGGATGAAAGCAGAGATAAGAGAACGTGGGAAAGAAAGATTGAAAAAATTCGGTAAACACAGACAGAAAGAAGTAAAAAAGTAATAAAAAGAAAGATTAAGGAAAACAGAAGTAAAAGAGAGCGAGAACACAGCGATGAAAAGAAAGAGAGAAGTAAGTGATAGAAAGAGAAATATTAAGCAAAACAGAACAACAACAGGGACAGAGGGAGAGAAGCACAAAAAAGCGAGAGAGATATTCAGAGAAAAAATAGAGAGAGAGAGAGAGAGGGAGAGAGAGAGAGAGAGAACAGAAATGACAGAGAGATCGAAAGATCGAAAAAAAATGAATAAAAACACAGTGAGAGAGGAAAAAAAACAAAATTGACAGATTGATAGAGAGAAATATTGAGAAAAAGAGGGAAGAAAACAGAAAAAGAGTGAGAAAAACAGAAGGAAATAATAGAAAAAGAGAGAGAGGAACAGAAATGTCAGCGTGAGAGAAAGAAAGATTGAGAAAAATGGAACAAAAACAGAAAGAGAGATGGAGGGGAGTACTGGTGACAGAATAAAGAGAGAGAGAGAGAGAAAGAAAGACAATAATGGTGGTAAAATTTTTCTGTTTATACTCCGCCACGACAACCAAGTCAGTAGAGTTTACAATAAATCGTCAATACAAATATTTATCGTATTTAATAGTCACTGGTTTGACCTCGGTCCACTCAAGGAACGCGTACCATGCACTGTGGCTCTTGACCACTCGGCTAGATTGGCTAACTTCATCCCTGACGTGGTTTCGAAAAGAAAATCTCTAAGATCTTTTACTCGCAGTTTATCACATAGATAAACCCTATGACAAAAAAGTTGAAGCATCCTCCTCTAGAGAAAAGATCTACCATCACCTTGATTTCTTCTTCCCCGTGGGAGTCGAAACGCAAAACTCCTCAGCAACATCAGAAAACTGTTGCCATGACTTCGCCTGCAGAAAACGTAATATCTATCGAGTGCAGATACGCGTGCCTTCCCACCATGTCTCGTTGTTTGGGTGTTAAATCCTCTTAATAAACCCACATTCTACCCACCCTTGAGTGATAAGGCACTGAAGAAAGTCCCGAGAATTTTAATATTCCTCCTTTCTCTCATACGAAAATATTTTTAAAAGAATTTCTAGCTTTGAACAGCACTCCAGCGAGATTTAATCGAAGTTTCTTTCCTCTTCTACAACAACAAAGCAAGTCAGACGAATGTTAATAACTGCATTCGGTTCGAAATTCCGTTTTACAGTCCATCCTATTAATTATAAACAGCTGAGGAATTTCACCCGATAAATATTTCTGCCCTTTAATTAGGGGATAATAATTCTTCGAAGTTTCTAAATCCTTCCCGTTAAGCGTGGAAGATATACGACCAAAGCCGGAGTTTGGGCATGCGCCTTCTGTTCACTCCACCGAACTGTTGGTACTAATATTCTCCAATAGGAATTTTATGGTTAGACCAGCTCTTGGGGGAATTATAGCGAAACGTTGACAGTTTGAGGAGTGGACAAGGGACTTCCACTTCATCACTGTTAAGCCCCCCTGGATGCCAGAAGATTACTAGCTGCTTCCCGAAACTCATTACCTCACAATTAGAAGAAAGTTTGCCAATACACTCATGAAAACTATTATTGCAATTTCACGATCCAGCTGGTTTTCACAACAACCTTATTTAATAATAATGGCTGTCTTGGAGCTTGGTTCCTTCATCAGTTAATAGCAAATGGGATGTGACTAGAGATCGTAGTGAACTGCACAAATCCAATACAATGTGCACCAACGTACACGTTGTATTGCGTACTCAGTACCCCACTTGGTAAAAAGATCTTTTACAATCATGTATACATTCATATTACATTTTCAACTCAAATCCATCGAATTAACACAGTCAAATTTGGCTGTACTTTTACGAGGAATTCTGTATATTCCATCTGCAGAGTATTTTTATCTGTAATAGTCCATCAGGACCAGTAGATGGCATGTATGATGTCCTGTCTGTTTTAAAACAGCAGAACCGGAGAGGTTCTTTCGTTTCAGGGAAACAAATCGAATTCTCAGAGATTGGTGCAAAGGTGATAAAGGCTGCTCTGCAGATAGAATTAACCAAAGAATTAGGAGGTAATTGTATTGAATTAGGTCATAATAAATTGTCTCCCTTCGTGTATATTTAGATCTATACGTAATACGAGTATCTCCCATCAGGCCCTGCGATAATTGTTAATTACAAAATAAACGTTGGTTGATAATTTCTGATTACAGTTTTCACATTTTGCACTATGTATTGAAACGGAATGGGAACTATTGCCAAGAGTGCTTTACTATTCTCTGGCAAAGAATGGTCTATGGGATTATTTCATAACGTGGCCGAGTTAATCGGTGTCATTGTCGCATGGTATTCTCCTAGAAACTGGAGGGGAGGTTTCTCAGCAAACAATAACTCGAACACAGAATACACGCAACTACAGACACAATGTACTGACACCTCATAGTCTTAGTTACTTTGGCGCTTAACAGACAAGCTTTCCCTAGTGGGCAACACAGTTGTTAGGCTTGCCATCCTCCCGACACCGGATGAAAAAGACCTGAATTAGAATCCCGTCGATGACGAGAGAAATTTTTATGGGTCTTTTTCACAACGTGGCTGAGTTAATCAGTCTCAGGCGAGGGTAGCATGGTTTATTGTCCATCAAACAGAAAATTGATCTAAGAATAAATGCAACTTACAGACAATATACACGGATCAACCTTAGTTACCGATGCTCCTAAAACCCAACAACAACCAACCAACCAGCTTAAACACACTTACGAATCGAACTGTTGCTGCAATGACATCAAGAGGTTAAATGCACACCACGAAAACACTCCCCACACCATTATACGACCGCCACAAGCTTGCATTACTTTTATCATATTCTGATCCTGCTATCAACGTGAAACAGCACCAACCGGAGTTCGTCTAACGAGGCAATGTTTTTCCCAATCATCTACTGTCCAGCATTGGTGTTCCTAAACTCAATGTTGCGTAGCTTTTTGTTTTCTGCTGACAGGAGTTGAACCCGGTTCGGTTGTCGGCTCTGAAAATCAGAGCATCCCTACGTATCCACCCACCTGCTTTATATCGCATGTTACTAACACGTGATGCTACTACTACTGAAGGAACACTCCACTCAGCCTTTGTGGACAGCACAGTTAGAAAATCGCGGTCCTCCTCACGCCGGTTGAAAATGACCTGAGTTCGAGGAATTTTAAGGACCTTTTCCACAACGGGGTTGAATTAGTTAGTCTCAGGCGAGGGCAGCGTGGCTTTTTCTCCCGGAAACTCGGGTTTTTCGTCCAGCAAAGAAAATCGACAAATCCATTTCATGAAAAGGGACACCTATTAAAGTGGCCGCGCAGTATATACATTTTTAATGATTACCAATGCACAATAATTTCCTCTGCCGTAGTGTTAAGTTCGCCCACCTGTTTGAAGTTCAGCGTTCTGTGCTACGTTTCCGGTTGAAACACACGTCTTGCTGTTTTTTTTTAATAAAGCCTTCTGCGAAGTGCAAATCAAAGTTTGTTCCTCTTCTGTATGTCTTCATCCCTGTGATCGTAAGCGAATGACTCGGAAGACAAATGACCGACTTTTGTCGCCAGTAGCTGCACCCCTAAAAGAATCAGATGACAGCCATAAAACATTTCGCCTTTGCACTTATCACACTGCTTCAAATTTTATGGTTCAGAGAATTTCAATAACGGAGCTTGTGAACTACATCTCTTCCGCTGTTTCTATGGTGCAAAAAAAGGAAAGAAGAAAAACCTCTGGAACTTGAAGTGTTTTATTATTTTTTTCTTTTATTTCTGTTTAGTGCGTGGGATAAATTTCTGCTGTCAGCTCCAGTGACGCCATGCAGTCTTTGAACTTCGAATGCCTTCGACACTCCGACTACCAACTATATTGATTGTCTTCTTTTTTTTTTTTTAAATGGTTATAATAAAAAAATCTCAGCTTTTAATAATTATTTTATTTTATTAATTAAAAACAGCTCGCTAAATTGACTTAATCTTATCTTTAGTGATAAGAATAATTTATTAAGAATAATTTTATCGATAAAAATAAAAAAACTTTTTTATTTTTAATAATTTTCGTTATTTTTAAACTTTTAAGTACGAAGCTTTTGCAGAAAACTTCGTATCCAGCTTTGGAAGCTTGCGGATGTGACGTCAGTAAGCATGCGCAATGGCATTTATTAACAATGGGCATTTTATAAGCCATTTATTAAGCTCCATTACATTTATAATGTGGCCTGAATTATAACTTAGAATAATCACGCAGAACTTCTAATATTTAAAAAAGCTTCACTTTTTTTTCCTCTCTTTTATTGATTTTTATTTATTTTTGTAAAAATAATAATAAGAAGCTTTAAAAGGAAAGTTAAAAAAATGATTTTTTGAAACTACGAAAAGCTCATCTTGCTTAGATAAAAATTCATTCTCGAGTAAAAAAGAAACTTCACTCTGTAGTTAACGGACATGCGCACTCACACTTCTTGTTGCTAGGCAACGATTGCTCCATACATTAACCTTACATCCGTGTTGTTACAGCTTCCCAATAGCTTGTAACCATCACGCATTTCTAAGGCCACTTAATCAAATCGAACCCGGGATAGTTAACAGCGTTGCTTTATATTTTTAAAGCTCTTTCTACTTGAGTTGTATTACACATTTCAAGATGATAAATGGAAGAAGAAAAGTTAAACAACGCTTGAAGTTCTTGGAGTTCTTTTATGTTGGCAATTTTTTGTGGGCTGATTTTTTTGTGTATGTGTGTACTTACGTCTAGTTTTTTTTTTTTTTTTTTTTATTGTAAAATATCTCTTTGTTATTCTTTCAGCAACGAACACCCGAACAAAGCTGGTCTGTCATCTGTTCTTGTCAGGTCACCGATGGCAGTAAGATTTCTCAAAAGAGCTCTCTTTCATGGCCCTCAACAAGTTACAAGTCCTCTATGGGATTTCTTTCTTCGCTACTTGCGTATAAGACCTTCTGGAGAAAGCGAGCTGCACTTGAAGGGTAATTAATTAACTTGATCTATTCTGGGGGAACTTTCCCCCACTTTAAGGGGCTTAAAAAACAACCACAGTAGCAACTGCTACACTAAGCAATTATTTGGATTAGATATCGCTTTTAACAACAAAAAGTACATATCGGAACACACAATAAAGAAGTTGAGTTTTATTTTTTTTGTGCAGAGTGTATATTTTGTAGTTATTTAAAAGAGGATAACGTAATAAACACCTTTCTATGTATCAATAAATTTTTTGTTGTTTTTTTTTTCTTCAATTTCTTTTAGCTTTTAAGATTAACGTTCTTTGTAGTCAATTGACATTTAATCCTTTTGGTTTTTGGTTCGACCTTCTTTGGAAGGTGACTTTGCAGTTAGGTCTAATACATCACCCTTACTCCCCCAAAGTTGAATTTTCAGCTCCACAGTTTTGAAAACTCAATGTCCAAAATGATATTGTGTTTTTCCTTCCATTTCTTTTAATCCATTTTTTGGTCGACCTTCTTTGGAAGGTGACTTTGCAGTTAGGTCTAATACATCACCCTTTCTTCCCCAAAGTTGAATTTTCAGCTCCACAGTTTCGAAAACTCAATTTCCAAATTAATATAAAATGAGCCTTGTATTTGTTTTCCTTCTTTCAGAATTTCACATTCCCTAGCTCAAACTTATAAAAATTATATTTTAGTCCCTGAGTTCTACTCTCCCTCTCTATCTATCTTGTTCAATCTTTACAGACTTGCAATATTTATTTCTGTTAGTTACTGGAAACAATAGCTTATTTCAGTTTCATTTGGGCAGCCTACTTCTGAGATATCTTACTTGTCCCAAAGGACGAGTAGATCAAGGACAGGAAACAAATATTTGAACAGTCTTTATTCGTACAAGGGCCTAATAAAATGAAACTTCACAAAGGTAGTCGATAAGTTGTTGAAATTTTTTTCTTTCTTTCGGTTTTTATCTTGGAAAAGGACGAAGTGTCACGTGGCTGGATATCGATAGCATAAAATACAGCGTATCGAACCAAAAAAAACTCTAAACGACGCAAAGAATCTTTTGGCGCAAAACTTTACCCTCAGGACTATTTCTTCTGTAAGAGAGAAAAACTTTGTTTTGACAGTATTGACTACTGCAGAAACACGACATAGGAAACCATGGCAACAGATGAGATCTGCACGCTTCTCAAAGATTGCTAAGATCGTTCAACAATGACAAACTTCCTCGAAGGACAGACAGACAGACCGACCGACACGAAAATAAAAAAAAAAATCGCTTGATAAATGCGTGAACTGTAAAGTATCGGATATATTGATTTCGGATAGAAATGGCTGTTGTGTACATCAGAAACATAATTAATTAAAGTGCACATAATCGTTTTTTACAACCGCTCGACACAAACACAAAAGATTTATGACTTTCAAAGAACATTAACAACCCCAGGAGGGATTTTTCTGCGAGTATTTCTGGCAAATGGGTGAAATTTATTCGTAGTTCGAGGAACAGCCGTTAGAGGGTACTAATGATCAACAGATTTACATTATATCCGTGAAAGATGCTGAAAACCAAAGTGATATTTCATTATAACAGATAGATGGCGTTAGTGGGCAACAGCCCTTCAAACAGTTAAAATTTTCGATAGATGGCGTTGGTGAGGATAAATTCTAACTGTAATGACTAATGTCGTCTGCTAATTAAAGCATCATAAGGATGACGCCCTCTTAGTACGTCTGCTGTATTTTTACAACCGTTCAACTTCGTTTTTTTTTTTTTAAATGCTTTTAAAAAGGCCATTTCCGGGCCACTTAAGAATTTGGCATCCAACCAGACATTCCTTCTCGATCAATGTCTCAAAAACAGAAAGATGTTTTTTTTTTCCTGTCATGTGATTAAAAGTGTTGCAGAGTTAAATACAAAACGACCAGACTTTGGCTATTTACTAAAAAAAAAAAAAAAGTTTCTAGGCGCATGCGTATTCAAAGTAAGTTTAATGAAACAGACGATTGTAGAGTTGAAATATACAAAATCGATTAACATGCGCAATACCGACGTCTTTATTTACTTTCTGCGCATTATAGTCGTTAAGTACGCATTTACTCGAACTATTCAAATCTGGGGTGTCTGTTTACTTCAAAGAAGGTAGAACTCAACCCGGAAATTCTGACATCTTGAACCAAAGTTGCTTGAGACTAATAATCGAAGTCCAAAGAAAAGAAAAATGCGTGTTCATTGAGCGTGCGAAATTTCCTTCATCCGAGATGACATTATAGATTCCGAGCGTTATTTTAATGGACATCCCTCATTATTTTCTTGTCAGGGTATTTAATAGGGGTAGACAGACGGCACGTGACAATGCGCGCTATGTAACCTGAATTGCAATCGATAATTTTTAATTAAGCTTCGTCTTAGTGCGTTGTAGCAATGACAAGATGCTTGATATCGTCTTGCTCACTGAAACAGAGTCAGGGAGACGGGGGGAGGGGGAGAATTAGCAATGCAATAAAGTTTAAAAATGTTCGAAACCATCCCTTTAGTGAGTCGTAGGGGTTAAGTGTCATATCCTAATAAACTCAGCAAATAGACAGAAAAGCGGAAGTGTAAAGAATTAAGATAAATCTTCATTACTTTTTTTTTAACGCGGATTATTAACTGCGCGCACTCATAGTCAGGGTTTATAGATATCCACATTTCTACACAAGTGATTTGTTAATTTTAAATGTTGATGTTAATGAGAAATTGGTAAAAACTACACGAGGGTGGGCCAAATGCCATAGCCTTAAGAAAACAAAAGTATCGAAAAAAATTACTTTTAAAATTTGTCTGGCCAGTTTTTTTAGGTGATTCCTCATTAATTTTGGTTTATTAAAAGGCGCCTTGCCAAAAGGTAATTTTGACTAACAGCAAAAAGTAAAATATTGATCAAAACGAAATATCCACCATGTGTCCTGATCTTGCCCCATTCAACTTTCTTTTTAATTATGTGTTTCCAGAAATGAAAAACTCTTCAAAAGGATCTCGTTTTAAATTATTTGAAGACATTGAGCTGAAAAGCACCTCAACGTATCCACCATGTTCCAGACGTCATTAAATACATAAATTGGGGCAGTTTTTATACCTACCATGTACACTACCTTGCCAAAAGTGTCAGTTCGCATGTTTCGTGGCCTTTTATACCTAATATAGTTACATAACCCACGAGAGGGTACATATTTGGCAGTGTTGTGCATGTGAGCTGTAGTAAAGTGGAGGGGGGTGTTGTGTGGAAGAAAGCAGAAGCCAAAAATCAACAAGGTCCTTTCTCAAAACCACTTTATATACGGTCTGTCGGAGAGAACATTTTACTTAATAAAATACAAACAATGGAACTAAAATTTGCTTCCAGTGCCTCTCTTCTTGCACTAGTATGGTCTTGTTCATCTAATAGCTCTACCCCCTTCGTTTAGGACGGATGATATAATGTTTTTTTTCTTTTCTTTAACAGAGAAGTGAACGCAAGTAAAAAAGCTGTCCACATTCATAGTCTGTTCATAAATCTTTCATCTCCACATTTCTGCACACGTCACTTGTTAATGGGAGACATTTTTGAGCAGTAAAATTTAAAGAACTACAACATGAGCTATAAGCTTCCTTGTAACAATATGAATGACGTCATCACAGCGATTAGCACCAGAGTCCACATGCCATAACCTGCAAAAAACAAAATTAAAAATTACTCTTAAAAATGTCAAATATCTGAATTGATATTAACATCTACGTATAAATAATAGCATGACGTAACAATGTACTCTTCTATGACGTCATAATACAACTGGCAGACGACAAACGAAATGTGACGTCATATTGATATCCATTGTAAGACAATTGTTAAATCATAGTACAGTTACGTCATACTTGCGTCATCCTATTTTTTAAATATTTTAAGGAATTTTTAATAAATTTAATATTTTAGTTATTTAATATTTTATTAATTACTTAAATTTTTTATGTAAAACTTTATGAAATAATTGCTAAAATAATTTCATTTAATCTATATAACTGAGGAATTTCATGTATAAATAGTATAAAAATTTAAATTAAATAATTGTGAAAGAAGTCTTAAAAAGCTTTATAAAAATTAAATTTATTTTATTAAATACCTAAAATTAAAATATTTAATAAAAATTCCGTAATACTGATTTTTAAGAACGTATACTTACAGACCAATAACACTGCATGATTTCGAACCCTTTTAACAGATACAGTTTCTATAAGGGGGGGAAAGAAAAAAACATTCATTACTAAAAATATGGCGAAATGCATATTTGTATTTAAAATGAATTAATTCTAAATAATTTCATCATAATAAATATACGAAGCATTCTTTCAGTAACATGTTTGAACTTGTTCAGAGTTCGTTGTATCTACAGCGGGGTTGGGTCCAGACATCACCCATAGAGGGCTTCATGAGAGGGTGGGGCTTTCTACAATCTCTTGCCCTCTGCACTCAAAAGAATTCGATTTTTCTTCTAGATAGCCAACCGAAGAATACTCGTAAATACAGAAACATTATGCCGACGCCTCATAGCCTTAGTTGCTTTGGCGATTAACACACAATTTATATTCAGTTTCACGAATTTTTTGAACAACTTCTTTGTGGTGGACACATATATCCGAATTATAGGATGTTCCCACAAGTATAACCAGAGGCAGAGTTCCCACATTATAACCAGAAATGCCTCTGGTTATACTTGTGGGAACATCATATAATTCGGATATATCTGCCTCTAGTTATACTTGTATATCTGCTGTTTCAGTATAATAGCAGTGGCATTAGAAGAGCAGCGTAGTATTTATTAGTGCGGTGTGTAATATGGAATTTATTTCGGATCATATATTTTCGAATCGAAATCATATTTTCAATGCCAAGAGGTGTTAATAAATATCCAAAACAGACTTAAGTAAGACTAAAGCCGAACAAACATTTATGAATATATTCTTCAACGCACATTACTCACATGAACCTATTTCACCTGTCAAAAATTCAAATTATTCTCTTTCGTTTAATATTTTTAAAGATATTTCTTGAAAATAATCATGAACAGAATATCCTTACTAGTATACATTTTCGAGAAACTTTCTTTCGATTCGCGCGCACGCACACACACACACACAGAAATTGCATTCTTGTCTGGTTGTTCAAGCTACACGAGGGAAAATATATTGACTTACCTAAATAATTTCTGAACTCGAAGAATGCTTCGAATCCTGTCCCATCAAATCTATCGTTTGATTTGAAAGTGATCCTGAAGTAGTTGCGATCCGACTCCACCATGTGAGGCTTCTTCAACCCGCAGTGTCGGGGGAACTTCTTATCGGTTGTTTCAAAATTGGAAAACTCAACATAATCACTGGCAGTGTCACTTGTGCATCTGCAAGAAATGAGAAGATTACTTCGTCAGGGGCACATGCGTCCTATTACATGTACATGTATGGGCGTGTGTGTTTCTGTGTGGCTCTTTACTTTTATCAAACAACCCCCCACTGCTGCAAACTTCCTTTTTTCTCTACGAAGTTCAAAGTTCCCCTGATTTTAATTTGATTTCGTCAACTCCAAATAGAATTACATTGAAAAGCGATTTTGTTAACACCTGCAACTCCTGCCAGTTGATTGTGTGACTACTCTTACAAGCGCTTGATTTTACTTTACTTATTCAGACAAGCGTGCTGTGTCACGCACTAGTTATTTGTTCAGCTAACAATGCGCCCTCTATTTTTTTGTTTGTTGTTAATTTTCAGACTGAGCGAATCCTTTGAGCAATTGAAAGAGAACATGCATTTGCACGGCGTGTTTTACGTTGTACCATCAACTGCGAATGCATTTGACAACGAAAAAGACAAAAGATTCACCCATCAAAAGGATCAGAGTTAAAAAGAATAAAAATCGGAGTACTCGGATTAAAATCTTACCAACGGAGATGAACCAGTGCATAGAACTGATATAAATTAACGAACTGGGGCATTTATTAAAGTATAAAATTATAGAAATAATTATTTTAATGATTATAAACTTAGAATTAAATTAATTAATACTGATTTATTACAAAAGAAATATTATAATAATTTATAACCCACTCCAGATTGCCAATTTTTTTTAATATTAAAATACTGGCATCCCGGTACTTTTGATAGCATAGAGTATAAAATTGCTTATTTTGGTGATTACATTAAAGTTAGCTTTAATATAGAATATCCAAAGTTCTGTCTGTCTATCCGCCTTTTCGTCACGCTCTTTATTCCCTTTTGCTTTCTATCTTTTGGGTTCGCAACAAATTCAAGTTTTATTAAAATCTAATTGCAAACTGCAAGGGGATGGTTAATACTTACGGTATTACTCCTTCGACGTCGAAGTGCGTAAATGTTAAATAAACCCGTTCGGTACTTCGCCCGTAGAAGAAGTAGTGGCATTCTGTATCACGTGGATAGTAACCCGGCCAGTTGGGTGAAGTTATTGTTCCATTTTGTTCCCTGCTGCTGTTGAAGATAAATCCACATACTGCAAAAAATACGAATGTTGAGTCACAATTCCACCATCCTCATCGCCAATAATAGTTGTATAATTTGCAATTTTAAAATTTATAATTAAATTTTTAACTAATTTTTACCTGATCGGTGATCTGGCCTTCCAACCTCTACACCAAAATCTACAAAAAAGGAAGTCTTCTTTATAAATACACTATTATACAAAAAGTACACGATTAAAATAATCACATCTTTTGGTTGATTAATAGTTATAATTTATTATTAATTAATTTCCTGTTTACTATATGGTGTGACCAACTGGCCATGGCTTACTTGTTAAAAATTTGAATAGGGCCCTAAATCCTTTAGCACCAGCTGAAGAGGTTAAACTAGAAAACTCTACAGATATATGTGGTCCATTGGACATCAATTGGACTGGAAGCTTGTTGAAACAAAACACATCAAGTTTTTCCTTTCTTCCTTTATTCGTAATATATACAGAAATGGAGTCTACGGTGTCGCAACTAAAAAACAAAGAAGAGGGAACAGTTATAGCTTAAAATTAATAACCAATCAAAATTATTTAATTAAATCCTAGAGATATGCTTCCCCTCTTTTTAGTATACTTGATTCAACCCTACTCCTCCCTTACTTGTCCAAAAGGATCTCACTCCATATCTAAAGACGTCATGTAATCTGTTGTCATAGTTACTTCATTGACCATCATTGTTCGATAAATAGTTCCTTTCTTTGTTAAGATGGTTTTATAAAGATCATCTCCTTAACCAAAGTCTTAACAGGAATTCTGCAAGTACACTCATGAGCCAAAACATTATAACCATTAATAGAGTGCCATCGACTCCATGAGGGACCATGTGATGTCCATCAAAACAACCCTCAAACCATGAAACCAACCCGCTGGCCTTTTGTTGTCCTGGATAGCATGTGCTATATTTACGAGCCCCAGAATTTGGATCTTTTCAAGAACCTCAACGTCTTTACTTTAGGTGTGGCTTCATACCTGGACAAGATTTTCTCTTGACAAAGCCGAACCAAATTGTTACCTTAAGGAAACCATTCCTGTATAGAAACTCCAATGTTGCACTACTAATAACTGTCTCTATGATTTTTCCAACCGCTGAAATTGGGCTGACCGGTCTGTAGTGACCAACTTCGTTCTTGGAGCTTCCTATATGGATTAGAGACATGTTGGTACTTCTCCAGTCCATAGGAATGGCTTCTTAATCCAAGACAACCTCTATGATTAGCCTTAATGGTCTGATGAATTCTCTCTCCTTTTCCTTTAAAAGAAATGAGTATATGGAACGTACCCTATTGTCCTTACTCGCCTGCTGACACCCATTCAGTTCCATGTATATCAGTTGGGTCATCAGCGACTTTCCTGAATCCATTTACTCACACTTTTACGTTGACTTCGTTAGAAATGAATTTGTTGGGTTGTGACAAACTGAATTGTGGACTGGACCCTCACCTCCTTGCAGTACACCTTTGTTTAAGGGTTGAGTTTCGATAGTGGAGTTGAGTTTCGATCTCTCTTTTGTGCAGAATCTTTAGCTCATTGAGCGTAGAGAAATGAGTCAAATTGCCTTCCAGAATTCTACACTCCCAGTGAAAACCAGGCTGAACTGGAACATTGAGTAAACTTGCGAACCTCCACAAACTGACTGAGCGCACATCCAGAACCATAACACGAATCCAAAAATTATAAACACATAAAAAAGTTAACAAATCTTTTTGAAATATTTTAAATAATCATTATATACAAATAAATAATTTTAACAATTTAAAATTTAACTGCGTTTGTATTGGAACAATATTTACTCTCTTGTGGAATCATCCTGTTGGTGTAAATGAAATTCGGTGAAAATCAGTTGAATTCTTTCTTTTCCTCTCCCCATCAGCTGATAAACGCAGTGGCTTCCAGGAGCATAAGGATCAGGATAATTTGGACTAGTGAACGCTCCACTTTTAGAAGTATCGCTGGTGATTATTTCCTTGCAGTTATCACTCGCTGGTTCGGTTACTAAAAAATTTAAAAAAGGATAAAAAAAAATTAAAATATATACAGATAAATAATTAAAATTTTTAAATAAAAATAAATAATATTTAAACATTTAATTTACCTTAAAATTATCTTAATTTAATTAATTTTACAAATCTAATTTATTTAATTTTAATCTTTGGATTTATTTTAATTTTTAAAAAAAATTTATTTGATTTTTTTTAAATCTGTAATTTAATTTTTTAAGGTTTTATTAATTAAGCTTTTTATATCGTTTTTGTTCAGTCATTTAAAATCATTTAAAAAATTTAATTTATTAAATTCTTTTAGTAAATTTATTAAAAGAATTATTAAAAATTAACTTAATTTATTGTTTTAATAAAATTAATTTAATATAATTCTATTTTAATTATTGAATATTATAAAACAGATAGTAGCCCTCTTTCTACAGAAAATATAAATAAATAAATGATAATACAGGAAAGGATGCTTTCCAGTATGGCAACATTTCTGATCTACATCAAATGCAATTCGATGATATATAATGAGATAATGTTTGCCATGAGCTTCAACCATGCACACAGACTCCAGTAAGACATTAGGAACAATACGCATTTAGGTCAAAAAGAAACCAAACTTTTGCTAGTCCAAATCGTTAACCGGTTTTGCTTAACGTATTTGAAACTCCCCACCGATAAACAACATAAGGCTATTTGGAGATCATTCCATTTCAAAGCTCTGTGTACTCATCACTTTATACCTTGGTCGATTAAGTTCAGTTCCTTCGTAATTAAGTTTTTTCCGATGGCGTATCCTGGTCTCCATGTTTGATTAAGATTTTTTCCTCTTCAGACGTCTTACTAAGCATCCAGTATCTTTATCGTGTTTCTGTTCTTTCGTCAGAGAGTTTCTGCTCTCCTTCGCTTCTTTTTTTTTTGGCCATCGTTTTCTCCATTGGGCTTTCAGTTTCAAATTATCATTTGAATGGCTTCGGAGTTGTCATTTTTCAATCAGAACTTATAGATTTCTTGCAAAGATTCCAGTAACCATCCCAGAAAGGTTAAAATTTACGAGACCCTGAGAGTTTTGTATTTTTGAATTCCTTTTAAATTCCTTAATCTTTAATATTAATTAAATAAAGAGAATCCTCGATGTTTGGGTTTACAACGATAAACTTTTGCACGATTCAGGAACCAATCCCAGATATTAAGCAAATATAGTAATTTGTATAATGCGCATCTTAATTAGATTATTTACACTGATAACAAAAATCTGGACATTGACTCCAAAATGGTGCAAAAGATCAAGGACCTCATAGCTTATAACCGATTTGGATGTTCTTTACAAGATTAGGCAGGAAAATAGGATTTTTAGCTTGAGCATGGATTTTTCTCCCGGAAACTCGGATTTTTCGACCAGCAAACAGAAAATCGAAGAAACGAATTTCTTCTACAACAGAAAGATATTCTGTTGTAGAAGAAATCCGTTTCTGTAGAAGAAAGATAGTAGAGGTTACTCGAATTAATGATATGAACGAACCCAACCAGTTCCAACAGAACATAATCAATGAAGTACAAAGTTTGGGAAACAAGAAAAATTTTGGCGACGTTCGAAGGGAAGAGTACAGAAATTTAGAAAAAAGAAAACCATATATTTTTTATCCATTTATTTTGCATAAAAGGATTCGCACCCATCCTTCTCTTGGGTAAGTTGGAAAGTAAGACTCGGACTCCAATTCAGACTCGTACGCAATCTTAAGGGAAGCTTATCCGCCCATCCCTAACCCATCCACCATACTAGTAGCTTCTACTAACTTCATTTAATAAAAACTACAGCATGGGTTGCAAACCGAACTTCAGAAGATACGCATTACCCAACCAAAATAGTCTTTATTTTGTCTGTGGAACAAATGGATCTCCCGAAATGAGTAGAACGTGATCTATTAGGAAGCCTCAGGAAAGAGTACAGTATTTATGTGATGCCATGACTTATCATACCACGTGACAACTTAGATTTGCATACCACACGTTTAGTTATCTGTTGATGCCAAATTGCTTATGGGCTTTAAGTTTTTGGCCATTGAGTGTATTTTTCTTTGTATTTAAAAAAATCTGTAGAAAGAGTAGCTATTTTTAGACTGTGGCCGAATTAATCGTTAGAGATTGCATTATTACTCCAATTAGTCGCTGGAGACTCGTGTTTTTCATCCAGTAAAATACTGGACTAAAAATACTCGATTAAAAGAGAATACAAAGGTAATACATCATGGAGCTTTGCTGTATATTTTGTTTAAATGTCTAAGATTAATTATTCTCACAATTATTTTATATATTTTTTATTTCCAAAACATCCATCGCTTAAGTTCATTCGATAAAAATTTACTTAGACCAGATATTGAACTTTCTTTTTTCTTCCTGACACTTGCAAACAAAATTACTTTCTTACTTCTCCTCCTCCTCCTCTCTCGCGATCAAACTTCCTTTCTGTTTCCAGCATACACCAAAAACCATTTTTCACTCAGCAACCTTTGCACACCAGTGGCCATATGTAGTTTGTACGATTTTTCGGTTTTCTTGGTGTTTTTTTCCTCTGTCCTTTCTTCTGCATGTCATTCTGGGATTTAAACACTGCCTTCGTCCATCGATCCGAGTCTTCTGTTTAAAGAATTCCTCTTCCCTCTCACACACATACACCAGAAAGGAATCCAATCTTTTTCGGTGTGATTCACCACCCAGCGCAATCTGTTCTGTGTCAAACAGCGGAGAAAATGTCAAAGGTATGTCAGCTGCTCTCGAGAAATTTAGGGGATGTCTGGTCTGGTGTCACTCACTTGGGTAACGCTAAATAGATAATAGTTTTGGAAACTCCAACTTGAGATTCTTCTCTTCTCTTCTTTTTCACTAAGTTTCAATTAACTCCACCAATTATAATTTTAGATTATTAGAATCATGGAATAGCTTAAATTAATTAAATTAGATTTAAGATTCTGATGCTTGAAAATATGTTTCTTTAAAACTTACCTGGTTCGAATGTGACAGGATGTGGATTGGGGATCTTTTTCTCTGGTTCTAAAGATAAATAATTGACAATCATTATCCCAGATACCTCATCATTTTGGTTTAGGGTGGATATCGATTAAAATGAAATTTCAATGGTAAGCTTTAAATTTTTAAAATACATTGAGTTGCGAATACGAATGAACTCGCTACTCACCTGTAGAAAATATTTTAATTCCAGAATTTTTATTTTTGTCCTGAATTTCTTCAAAGAAGAAATTTGCTTTAAAACCTTGAGCAGGAATTCTAGAAGAAGTTGAAAGTTCAATATATACATCGGGTCCCGATGACAGGATCTCAGCATAGGGATTACTGCTACAGATTTGTCCAACTATTGGGCTCTTTTCGTCCTTACCATCATGCACCAGTATGACCTCTGGACTGTTACGACAACTGTCATATGAAAGTCCAAAAAAGATCTCATTATTAATGAATCCACGTTCCTCTCCAGATTTCAAGAAATTGATTCTGGAAGTTTCAGGAAAACAAAGCGGTATAGACAAAGAAAACAGAGAAATGCCATTGTAGTTGCACTTACCTCATGTCATTGGGTGGGAATCGTACATGTTCAAAGACAATTTTTACCCTTTCATTGTATTTGCCCATGAAGTGATAAGCGCACTTGATATTTGGTGGGTATGTACTAGGGTACCGAGGAGAGTAGAATTTGCCATGGCTCTTACTGGAATGCCCGCTAATGAACTGATAATCGCAATAGGAACCATGTAAAACTTCACCATCTATCCTGTACAGTTCTACAAAAAACATAAACGACTTTTTAAGAGATTATACAGTCCTAATTGATTATCATCTTATTAAGTGTATGTTAATAGATTACAAAATTAATTTGACTATTTTATGTTTATTTTTTGAATTGATTACATTGAGATTAAGATTTTTTTAGCATGTGAAGGTATTGCTGAAATTGTACATAGCAGTGATTCTTTTAAAAGTACTCTAGTTGTAGTTTCATCAATATGTTCAATAGTAAATAATGTTTAATCTTAATTCACTTATTCTAATAATACCATATATGTCTTTGATTTTAGGTTTATTTTAATTAAATTTAAATTTCATTCAAACGTATATATTTTAAATTTTCAATAATTTTATTATTAACTTTAAATTACAATAATTAATTCTAAATTAATAATTATAATTTTAATGTAAGTGTAATTTAAATTATGATTATAAAAATAATTTCTTAAAATTAATTTTAATTTATGATTTAAATTGTACATTTTAACGTTTTATTAAAATTAATAAATTTTATCAAAATTTAATTCATTTCTTTTTGTTTGATTAATATTTTATATAAATTATTCATTCATTATGTGTTAAACTTTTATTATCTGCAATTTTTTCTAATTTATTATTTGAATTTTTCATGTAATATTAATAAAAAGTTTAATTAATTAAATTCATAATTTTCAGTTAACATATTATCTGATTATTAACATATTATCTGAAAATGGATACAACTATTACCTTACCTTTATTCAAAAACCGATATGTTCCTCTGAATCCAGTGTTGTTCCCTCTTTGTACATCCGAATGGAACTCAAACACCAAAGAATATCCTGAGGAATAATGGACTTGATCAATATCTGAGACCTTACCACAGAAAATTTTACTCCATGGAGTGTGCTCATTAACCTCACTTGAAGGAAGATGGAGGAAAATTTTGACAAAATCACCCTCAGCACACCTGAAAATTTTTCAGTTATTTTTAAAAATATAATTCATTTTAATATAATTTACTTAATTTTATTAATAATGATATTGTAATGCAAAAATCTTATATTATAAACTCTTTTTGATAATTAAATTCTATTTATTTAAGTTCATTTCATTTTAATTATATTATTCTTTATTCTTTTAAATTTTGCTTTTTAATTTTAGTGCTTTTAATTTCCTTTATCTCATTTTGGAATTATTATAATGATCAGTTAATTTAGAGATTCGCTCGATGACTTCACCATCATAATATTCTGCCTTATTTAAAGTTTATTTAGACATACACATACTAAAGTTTACTGAAACATTTTGAAATTTAATTTAAAATATTTAAATTCTAAAATTAATAATATTTAAAATTTATTTTAATGTAAAATATTTAAATTTTAAAATTAATAATATTTAAAATTTATTTTAATATAAAATATTTACATTTCTAAATTAATAATGTTTAAAAGTATTTTAATTTAAAATATTTAAAATGTAAAATTAATAATGTTTAAAATTTTATTTTAATATAAAATATTTAAATTGCGAAATTAAAATGTTTAACATTTATTTTAATTTAAAATATTTAAATTTTAAAATCAATAATATTTAAAATATTTGAATTTTACAATTACTAATATTTAAAATGTATTTTAATTTAAAATATTTAAAATTGTTTTCAATTATGAATATGTTGATCGTTATACGTATATTAAACACCACCTACTCATATGTTCATAACTAAATTAATAAAATTTTAGTTCAATTTATAATTTTGGTGAATGAAAAAGCAATAAAAATCAACTTAAATTTCTGTCAAAATGTAACGTCATTATATAATTAAACAATACCTTTGATGCAGTATTTTCAAACAAATTCTAAGTTTAATAAATACCAGTATTGATGATAATTTCAACTGGATGGTTACACAAATTCATTTAAATAGCACTCACTCGATTTGGCCTTTTTGAATATCAAATTCATCAAATGTAACTTCCACAATTTCTCCAGGGCTTGCAGTGAAGATATAGAGAAGGCAGTTGATGTTTTCTTCATAGGGAACAGGCCAATTAGGTGAAGTGAACACTCCATAGTCTTTACCAAATGTACTATCAAAGAACACACATTCACAGCCTGGAAGATATTTCAGCTCAAATTAGAAACCAGTTCAAATATATCCTTTTCCAAAGCTATTGAAAGCATATTTTTATTATTAAATTCAGTTTTTTTATATATTCTATTCCATTTTATACTAAAATTTGACACTAAAAATAATTTTAGTAATTTAAATAATTTAAATAATTTTATACTAAAATTATTTTACATTTCATGCATATTTAGTATATTTTAACTTGTTCTATTGATATATAAATTGATTTAAATGCTAAACATATGAAAAAATTTAACCAAGGAGACTGTAATTTTAAAATTTAAAATATACGTTTAAAAATATGTAATATACATAATACTTATTTTTAAACATATACATATTTACATATACTTAAATATTTATTTAAATCTATACTGAAATATATACTTAAATATTTATATAAATCTTTTTATAAATTTATATAAAAATTTAATATTTTATATATTTATATAAAATATTAAATATATTAATATATACTTAAACCATTAAATATATTTAATGGTTGTAAATTTTTAAAATTTATTTGAAAATTTTTATTACAGTTAAATGTCATTTTTATTAAAGTTAAATTATTTTATTTTAATTTAATTAATTTTAATTAAATTTCAATATTCTTAATTTGCATTATTAAAAACTTAAGGGGGGAAAATTGTTTAAATTAACAAATAATTGGAAAAAAAAGGAAAAAAATTGATAAATATGAATTATTTTAAAATTTTTTTCATAAATCACGCTAACCATAAAAAGTAAGGGGACATTGCATCCAAATAATACAATAAGATGCATTTCTAAACGAATAGAAAGTTTTTCGAACAGGAAATTTTGCTTATCGGTTTATCTAATTTTAAAGGTAAGGAAGTAAAAGATTAAAACACAGTTTACAAGAAATTACCTGCATTGACAGCTTTTACAGACATGATTAGTGAGAGCTGAAGGCACATAATATAAACTGCTACTGTCGTCTGAAAAAAAAGCAGTTATTGTAAGACATTGGTTTTAAATTCTTTAAGTCATAAAAGTAAACATCTAAAATTACATCAATATTCGGAACCATTAAGTAAATCGAGAAAAATTTCACAATTCTGTCGAGAGAAAGGAGTTATACTAGAGATCGAACTCAACTGGCAATAAACATTCTTTCCATCATTGAATGTTGCTCACCCAGATGGAATTTTTATTGTTTCTTAGTCTGAAGGCCAACAAAATCACCATCGCGACAGATATCCATGGCTAATTTCATGAGGGATGAGGTGGGATTTGGACATGATAATTCCCTCGAGATCACGCAGATTAAAACTAAATTTCCAGGCTACGACTTACCTGTGGTACTTAGTAACTACACGCGAATACCATCGCTCCTCTGGATAATTGTTCAAAGGGAGTTCGTGTGAAAACAACATAAACCTCAGGAGCAGGCACAAAAGGAATTGGTATGACCTCGACAGAATCAGCTTATACCTTCCCATTCAGTTCTATAAACACAACTCATCCTGTTACCAAGTTGCTGCATCAGTACCTTACACGCCTCTGCCTGCATCCTTAAAGCTTAACACGCTGACTATGTCGGCTGAGAATTTCCTTCACCATCCTGATGTGCTTCTACTCACTGAAACCTGGCTTCGTGAGGTGATCTATAACAGTCGAATTAACAATATACTCGTGCATCCTGGAATATTTACTAAAATTAAGGGAATCCAAAAATCATCCTTGTACACCTTCCTTCTGCAGTTAACTGTGAATCTCATAACAAGGTGGAAGCAGTTATCTCGATGTTCTATCACAATAAAAATTCAGTGTCAGAGAGAAATAGTCGTCAGGTGTACATAACATCATGGAACGTGTGCCACAAAGTACTCATTTGCTTAGTAAGCCATACACACACACACATACACTTCACCATCTTAAACACCCCACTGCTCAAACCCCTGTAACAATCATTAATACCACTCAAAAGAAATAATCGGAAAAACCCAATTTTCTGAAATGAGAACACTCCTTACCTTCCGCATAAACTCATATTCTTGAGCCAGTCTTGCTATCCACATAGCTCATCAGCCAAAGAGTGATGATATCAGCAGAGGTTGAGCCGAAATCTTATCGCTCATCATTACCACAGTGTGTTTTTCACCCTGAAAAGAAATATTGGACATCAGGAAAGTTGACAGACGTCATTGGTCAGAACTGAAAACACATGCAAAGATACAGAAGGCAAATTAGTTTAGACAGAACTAAGTCTACGCAATACCATATCGAATCTGGATTCGATTTGGAAATTTAGCTTTGTTTCAATTGTCGATTTCTTTGTTTCATAGGCTTTGTGGTGGCATGAACTCAACCAGGTGTCAAAAGTTTGTTATAGCAACGTTTATCATTGATTCAATTACTGCCCACAGTTATTGCAAATTGGATTGGAGAAGCTCTACTCCGAAGAAATTCTCCACCTCATCCCGCAAGTGCACAATTGGATTGAAATCTGTCGACTGGAGAGACTACTGAGTAAAACGAATTCACTTTTTTGTTTCTGGAACATGTTCTGTACAATTTTGACACCTGCAACGTGGTGCATTATTCTTTGGCAGAACCCATTCGCAGATGGACACTACAGTCAAGAAAGGATGCACCTGATCAGAAACAGTTTCTACATAACTTGGGGAAATAAAACGTTGCCTCCCTAGTATCAAAGGGACAATGTGCACCATGAAAAGCTTCCCCACCATCCATAACCAGCCTACATTGTTGACATCTGACAAGGTGCGTCCATGGATTCATGTTGCTTTCGTTGTATTCTGGTGCTATCGGTGAAACTGCAAAAACTGGGGGATTTGGGGTATTCATCAACCCAAGCAAGGTTTTTCAATCCTTCACTGTCCAGTGCTGGTGTTCCTGAATGCACTGTGATGGAAGGAGTGGCGAGGATAACCAAAGATGCAATTCAGAACGGATACTATATGGTTATTGGACCAATCTCGATGCACCTGTGACACATCCATACGTGTATGCCCAGTAGAGTTGATATTTATGCCGGTACGTCTGGCTCATGATTAACTTTATGAAGTCTGGGCCACGCGTCTTCTATATACATGTTCAGATTTGGAGCCCCCATTTTGCGAAGGATATGGAGAAAATTCTCTTTTGAGATACTGCAATCTATTTGCGTTTATTAATACTTCTGCTAATAATGAAACGACTGACAATAGGATATACGCAAATATGCTGCCATACTGACGTCTCGTAACCTTGGCTGCCTTGGCGAAAATTCTAAACAACCCAACCCAACACTGAGCTGAGATTTCCTACTTACAAACACCTAAAATGAAGTCACTGTCTTAAGGAGATAAACAGTACGGACACATCCAACAAGAATGAAAATGCGAGATAAAATTACTCTGTCTTAAGGAGATAAACAGTACGGACACATCCAACAAGAATGAAAATGCGAGATAAAATTACTCTGTCTCCATGGCAACTCCTAAGCCAGTGATGCTAACAGAGAAAAAGTAAGAATTGGATAAATTTTTAAATTTAAGAAAAAGACATTGGAAGAGATACGTTGGTGTTGGGAAATTACTTGTTTTTACTGCAAAAGAGTGGGATGTGTTTAATACAAAGTGTTACTTTGGAAGGGATACCCAGGCCTTACTCAAGGATAAAGTTGCTGATCCTCAGAGACTGGTACTGAAGAGTATTCTTAATGAGAGTGTTCTACAGTAAATGCGTCGAACGTTAGCAGCAATAACGATCATTTTACATAAGATAAAACTTTTTTTTACCCCAGAAGAAATCTTCAGGAAGCTTAAAGTGGTGATCTAAGACAGTTCCCCAAACAACTAATGGAAAGCTAAAAGAAAAATTCTTTATTCAATCCTGCAACACTGAAAGGGAAAATTGAACATTCTTCAAGTTGTTATCTCAATATTAACTCGCTAAATTGAAGATTTTGATGATCACATTTTATTAGATACGTGTGTGTGTGTATATATGTTCAAATTGAGTACATGAAGTATGTTGTTGTTGTAATACACTGGTGTGCGAAATTTAAGGACCAGTCAGGTTTTCATGTAGCTTCTCATAGGAGTGGCCTGGATGTGGGAAAAGCATACCAAAGGAACCTCGTGAGGTACAGAAATGATGAAGGAAACAACAACAGAAACAAAACGATACAGAAGGACTTTATCCAAAAATGGCAACATAGCACTGGCTGCCATGATACAGATGCATCACTGCCAAAGATGGAACAAAGGGAAGAGGTGGTCCTCAATAGGAGATATGGCCACCTCTAATGTCAGGGCAGGTTTTTCACTGTCTGTCCATACTTAGAACAATATTGTTGATAAGTTCTTGGGGTAACATCGTCCATTCCTCTGTCAGTGCCATCTTCAGCTGGTGAACATTTTCTGGTAGGTGTGGACGTGCCGTTAGGCGTCTTCTCAGAGCGTCCCATATGTGTTCGATGGGATTTAGATCTGCGGAAACGGGCAGGCCAATCCATACGAACAATGTCCTCACTTTCCAAAAGCATATCAACAGCTGCAGTGCGATGGGGTGTGGTGTTATCATCCATAAACACGAACTCTGGGCCAATGGCACCTGGAAACAGATGCACATGGGGAAAGATTACCTCAGTACAGTAGCGTGCACCGGTTACAGTACCGCCTTCCAGTATCTGGAGTTGTGTACGTCCATCCAAGATAACGCCTCCCCAGACGAGAACACCTCGACCGCCATATCGATCCCTTTCAGCGATGTATTCGGAGTGTTTCTGGAAGAAAAATCCTGAGTTTCCGGGAGAAAAAACTATGCTGCCCTCGCCTTAGACCGACTAACTTGGCCACGTTGTGAAAACGGCCCATAAAAATTCCTCACATCATCGATGGAACTCGAAATGAGGTCTTTTCTACCCGGTGTGGGGAGGACAGCGATTCTACCAACTATGCTACCCACGAGGGCAAAAGTATGTAAAACAAGTGCTTTAATGAATTTGTTTCTACATATTCGCACACTACCATTCTTCAGAAAGAGAGTCCATTGATTTATCTAATAAAAGTAAATTAGCATACAGCAGGAGAAGTGAAATGTCCCAGAAGCGATACATATCGTTGAAAGTTTAGATACATACATACTGAAATGCGATACATACTGAAAGTTTTCATTCCACCATGACCAACAAGCTCAATAGGAGATAACTGAGAGGACCTAATAGACCAGCGAATCATGTGGACATTGAGGACAAACCGCTTGACAACTTTAACGATATGAGACGGAGGTGAGCCTTACATTTGACATTTATTACTTAAAGCTGTCCCAGCCAACCAATGGCAACCCCGCTGTCAGTTACACATAATTTAGCAGTACTGTTATATACTCCCTCTCTTGTTTGTCCAATTACAGGGAGGGAAGAAACCTGCCATGGCCAAAAAAATATTGATATGAACAAATTGAAAAATAATCAAATTACATAAAAAATAAAATATACATATAATTAAATTTCAGACAAAGTCCAAACTTCGTTGGAAAGATCTGCATCTGTTCACAGCCTGTTGGAAAGCCAGCAGCGCCAGGAGCTGCCGAGAGCAGAAATTCCAGCACAAGGAGCTGAAGTTGCAGTTGATACAGCAGACTCAAGCCTCCACGATTTCACAGAACTTTAGGTAATTGAGCACAAGGAGCTGGAGTTTCAGTGGATATAGCAGACTCAAGCCTCCACGATTTCACAGAATTCTAGGTAATTCGGCATACACCATCGGCATTACAAATCCCAGGCTTCCAGATGCAGAAGAGTCTTCCGCCTAAGAAATATTGCAGTTGCAAAGGCTTGGAAAGCCAAGAAGTTCTCCTGTTTATCAACTAGAATTGTCTCGCAGCCTTCTGCCATAAGATTGAGATTACTAACTCAAGATACCAATTCAATTCGTAGATCGTTGTACTCCTCACAGTTGTACATAATATGTTCCCATGATTCTCTTTCGCCACAATAGCAACTAGATCTTTCATTAATTCCTAAATCATGCAACTTTGCATTAATCGAACCATAACCAGTCAATAAGAACGTAGATTGTAAGTTTGGAGCAAACCATTTGAATTTTATCGAGGCTGCATTTCTTAAATCTGGGAAAACATTTTGTGTAATCTGCCCTTTATCACAAACACTCCAACGCTCTTGCCAGACTTTTACCAAAGCATTCCAGATTCTTGTCCTTTCCTTCCTGGGATCTGCCAAAATGTCCACCTGTATATTCAGAAAAGAACAGGGAATGCCACGGTGGCTGAAGTAAACCAATGCACAATACAATAAATGCAGATCAATAGGAAAATTTCCAGTCCAAATCTGCAAAGCTGGGGTCGACACAGTTCTGCATGCCATGCACATCCTAAGGAGCATTACTCTTTGAATGGAACTGAGCTTTCTAGTAAATACTTTTCCACTTACACGTTCAAACCAAATTGGTGCACCATGGGGATAAATGCACATTCATATAGCAAGTTGAGCGCCTTACCTTTTGTTCCCCAGCCAACTCTAGTGATTCGTGTAATCATCCCAATAAATTTCCTCACCTCTTCTGATAGATAAGTAACATGTGAGTTGAAAGTCAAAGATCCGTCAAACATAATGTCTAGATATTTTAATTGCCTTGCCGATTTTAGGCTCGACCCATTCATTCTAACAACCGGGGGTCTTCTACTCAAATTGATCCTTAAAGACCATTGTCCCTGTTTTGGTTCCTGATACAGTCAGTTTATGTAACCTACACCAGTTATTAAGTTCAAACAAAGCCTGATGTGACCTGGTTTCTAGTTGCATCCGTGTATTTCCTTCAATAAGCAACACAAGATCATCGGCATCGTGAAGTGGACTTCTGCGATTGATTACCTTTGATGTTTCTCTGGATGCAACTGAAATTGAATGATAACTGTAGGAACGTTACCAAGGCTAAGTTTATACAAGAAAAAAAACAAAAACAGTAGGGGAAGACGTAATGGTAAGAAAATATCATCTCTATGTTTGGCAACAAAGAACCACTATTACCCAGTGAACAGAAGCGTTGCAGAATATTGCCCAAGTTCTCCTTCCAGGATTCCAATACAACTGTTATGTAAAGTCATGGTCCTTTCATCAGCGTTTTTGGCCCGATTTCTTCCCCTCTATTTATTTTTCCGCCTTCCTTCCCACCGTGCCGTTAATCTACATATTTTATGAAACTACTCTCCACCCCTAGTCGACGCGACCCTTTCATTTTCTCCCCTAACTACACATTGAGTTGTTCGAAGTTGCGTTCAAAGTAACTTTCCTGTTTCCAAGATGTGAGAGCATTGATTTTTTCCCCTTCGACTCACTCTACAGCATTTCTCAATTATTCACCCCAACCCCCCGTGACCAAGACACGTCTAAAGAATAAAACCAGAGGATTGTGAAAGGGAAGAAGCAAAGATGCAGTTTTAAAATCCAGTTGTTTTTTTTTTACTCCCTTACATAAGAAAAGTGGGTCACTGAATTTTAACCTGTTCTTGGAGACTCACTCCTTCTGTCTTTACAAAGATTTTTTATGTATCTTTAATGTTTCTTTTATATACACCAGACTACTCGGCAATAGTTTTATGAAGCAAAGCTCTCTGACTACAAATGGGGTATTCATATTCACACCGGCTGCGTGTATAATTCCAAGGTCTAGACGTTAGGAGGTGTAAGTTATTAACTGGGTGTTGGTGGAATACATTTTACAGCTTTTTTACTGCTTAACGCTTCAGTGGAAGAAAGATGAGTAGTCAGACAGCTTTGGAGAAACTTGGTGACTTAAACACCAAGAAACTGTACAGGACAATTAAGATTCTTTTGAAAACAGACTTTGAGAGGGGGATTTGTCTCTCCTGGACTGGGAAAGTACAGGCAATTTTCGCAGTCCTTTGGCGAGAAGTTTAGAGAGAAAGAGAGGGACTTATAGAATCGATTTGATGCTTGTAATCCTCGATTTTTTCTCCAGATATTAACAACTCCATTATTGGCATCTTCATCAATATATTTTAGCTCTTCACGTAAACCTTTGTTTTCCTTGGGCATAGGACCTTAAAATCGATATTAGTTTCAGTCTGGGTGTAATAAAGAAAGCTGTTTGGTTGTCAGTACATGCCGATAAAGAAATTTTTCGTTTTGTTTAGAGTTGTTGGATGTTTTACCACAGGAAAAGCGATTTTATTTTATTATCTTGTATGATTATTGTTTGGATGGAAAAAAGTTGATGGCTTTTTGATACTACCGTATCAATTAATGCAACGTGGAAGAGAGAGAGACAACAGAGGTCTTGAATCTCACCATTCTGAAAGAGTTGTGTCGATAGGTTGGGTTTTGTAGCCATTTTTGTGAAGCAAATAATTTAAATATTGTGGAATATAAAATAAACAGTTGTATAACTGAAGAAAAATGAAAAATGCAAATGTCAGAAAAATATTTGGGTATGTAAGAAATAAATAACTGGATAAGAAATGCATGTAAGAAATGGAACGAACATATAGACGGAGAACAGATGAAGCATTAAGGGTTGAAGCAGAGAAAGAGAGAGAGAGAGAGAGACCGCGGGTACTAGCACAAAAGATCAATTGAAATTCCTGGAATTCCAATTGATCTTACACGGACGGTATTTCAATAAATCTTGTTAGAGAATGCAACAAAGAAAATATATTCAAAGAAGAAGAATCAGACACTCAAAAACTGCAATATTTATGTCAAAGGTCAGATAAATGAAAAAATATTCTTAAGTGGATAAAATTCCTTCCATTTTTATTCCATTTAAACCAGAGTTGGAATGAAGAAACGAAGCCCACCTACAGGATCCAATAGTCTAAGGGCCCTAACTCCTGTTTGGATTGTTATCCGTAATATTTATTGAAATCGGGATCCAATCTGCAATGCTTTTAACAATGTTAATCTGCTTAATCTTAATCCTTTAAGCATTGAAAATAAAGATGGCTTTATTTAATTATCTTTACAGAGATTGCAGTTATATGTGCAATTGGCTTAGGAGCATTCTATGGTTATACTGGAATGTCCCTGGAACCATCCACGTACAACTTTTTGACCATCGAGTGTACGTTATCTGTAATTACTATAAACGTTGCGCTATTTTAAGATGGGAATATAAATGGGTTTAAGGCGTATGGGCCCTCGTGGGTAGTACAGTTGGTAGAATCGAAGTCCTACCCGGGCGGGACTGCCTAAGGTTCCTAGGTACATGTAGGTACCCTACCTTTTACAAACCTTTCGCGGCACTAAGTTAAAAATAAAATACAATAACAATAATACATCAAATTAAAATAATAAAATAAATTAAAACAACACGGGACAGTTTTCTTGAATTCAAGTTTCCCTGAAATTCTTGCCGAGCCGGAGCGATCTCATATCGGTTGATGGTTGTGGAACGCACGTGCAGATCCAGGATACGCCTTCTGTACTTTTTTGTCATCGACGATTTTGCACAGGTCGGCGTCCAAGGACTGAGCTAGATGGAGCTTCTGATAAGGGAGGAACCGATCTTTAAAATGTAACCTCGACGGAAGAGCAAGAAGCTTGGGAGTGGAGCGGAGTGCTGGTTGAAGGATTCTTCAGTACACGGTGTCCCAAATGTTGGGCGCCGAGATTCTTCCAGCGATCATTTTGATGGTGAAGATCAGTCTTCTTTCGTTCATTAAGGCTGCGAATCTGGTTAAATTCAGTGCTTTGGCCATCGGTGTTGTGTGAAGTTGTGGTGGGAGATGAGACTTCCAGGTAGCCCACTTCGGGAGCTATTCTGCGGCGTTCAATGGCTTGATTGTTGTGTCTGCGGCCGAGCCCCACTCTACACCATACAGTACACCTCCAAAGATCATCGTCCTGATATACGTTCTTGTCAGATCTGTGTTATGAATATGTAGTACGTGCTTCTTGGAAACCCAACATTTCTTGTTGAATTTAGCACAGAGTTCTTCTAAGTGATGACGGAATCTTAATTTTCGATCAAAGGTCACACCCAGGTCTTTCTATTTTTCGACGCAGGGGATCAAGACTCCGTCTATCGCCGGCTGAATTATGGTTGGTGTGGGTTTAAGTGAGAAGACCATGATGGCGGATTTTGCAGGGTTAACTTTCAGGTCAAATCTCATGAGGTACTGCTGTATTTCTGATGAAGTCTTGTTGATGGTTACTGTAGCGTCTATTGCTTCATCGGCCGATTTTATTTTTGTTAAGAGCTTCAAGTCATCCGCATATGATAACATATCTGGTCTGTTGTGTACTAGCGGGTTAATTATGGCTGTGAAAAGAATTCCAGACAGGCCCCCCCCCCCTTGTGACACGCCTGCTTGTATTTGCCTAGTATACGTCTGCTTTCCTATGGACATATGTACAAATTATTTCAAAACTATTTCTCTGGCCGCTCAATAATTGTCAAGTCAAAATTCCTCCAAGTCTCTAGGAAGGTTTTTCGACGATGCCCCCAAGGTTCAGTCCTGGGGCCCCTTATCTGGAACATTGTGTTTCAAGACTGGCTGGGCCACTCTCTCCAGAATTGCAAAATTTTTGCTTTCGCCGAGGACCTGACAATTGTGGTCTCAGGAAGTTCTCGTGCAGTGTTGGAGGTGAATGCAAACCAGATTTTAACTGACCTTTCCACCTGGTCATTGGCTAACAAACTTAAAATTAATCCAGCGAAAACAAAAATGATGCTTTTTAAATCCAAATTAGATCTCAGGCGGCCTCCCCAAGTCAAAGCTTTTGGCAAGCGGCTTCCTATAGTCACTGAGGCAAAACTCCTTGGGGTCATTATTGACCATAAGCTTTCCTTCTATCCTCATCTGATTCACATAAGTACCAAAACAAAAAAGTTCACAGGGTCAATTATTCGAATTTCCAGAGGGGAGTGGAGTCTCTCTCTCTAGGAAATCATTCTTTCTCTATTATAATGCTGGTTTCCTGCCCATAGTCACCTATGCAGCAGGAGCTTGGTTTCATCGGGCCACCAATTCCAAAACGAGGTTAGAACTAAATTCCATTCAGCGGAGCATGCTCCTCTCTATTCTCAGAGTCTGTAGAACAGTTTCCACAGCTGCAGTGCAAGTTATTGCGGGGTCCCTCCCATTGGATCTATTTGTCATCTATCGTGGCATCTGCTTTCGACACAAAAAACAAATACCTTCAGAATTACTTGGTATCCAGCTAAATTTAAATGAAGATCCTAAAAAAAGAAATCCAGATGCTTTAATGAGCTAGTTAGCATCTGGCAGACCAGATGGGACACCACCGCACTTGGAGCGACGACAAGAAAATTCCTGCCTGATGTGACCTTCTTACTCTCTAAATCGGTTAAAACCTGGTGCTCTCTAACTATGGAAACTTCCTTTCTGGTAACTGGACACATATCTGGCCCATTTGTAGTGATACTGTTCTTCACAGAGACACGAGGCGGAGTTGAACAGACGTTCTAGGTGCCGCCCATTACATATACATTTCCTATGGACATTTTGATGGTTCTATTCTGAAGAAGAGATGTCAGAAACTTCAATACTTGGCCTGTGATATGATAGTAATTTTGAAGGAGCTTAAGCAAGGCAAGGATGTTGACACTATCGAACGCTGCTTGTAGATCCAGGTATGTGATAGCAATTTCTTCTTTCTCCTCAAACGATCCAAGGATGGCATTGGTGGTCATATGCAGATTGCTAATTGTTGATCTGTCCTGCAAATTCATTAATTTGATGTGGCCTGTGAAGGAGGATGTGTGTGGTAAGCGTTTTCTGTACTGTTTTCTCAAGCAGCTTCAGTAAACACGAGGAGCGAGAGATGGGTCTAAAGTGCTTGGCTTCAGTTGACTGGGAGACCTTTGGGAGTGGCCTGGCGGAATACACATTCCACATTGGAGGGAAAAATCCTCCTTTTAATATGTTATTAAAAATTGTTAAGAGGGGATCAATTAGATATGGACTCAAACATTTTATGATAAACTGTGGAACTTCGTTAATCCCTGCAGTACCAGTTGCAGGCAATTGATTGATTGCATATATAAGGTGGTGTCTTGTGATTAAGATGGTTGCAAGTGCATCTCTGGGAGAGGAATATCACTGGACTCATGGTTACCTCGCTGAAATCGTGCATCCAGACATCAGGATCGAGCTGTGAGGAGAGATCACAATGTTTCTGTGGATATGATGAGGCACCCTTACATAGTGTGACTTCATATCAAAGAAAATGATGAACTTCGCTTGAATTTTAATTTTCTCATCCCTGTTGGTTTAATTCTTGGAGAACTTAGTCTCCAGACCTTCTCATTTCAGTCGTTGGTCATGAGCTATAGCACCAGCTTCGCATGGACGTTCATCTCAAGATTGATGGCATAGTCGCATAGTATGACCTTTCGAGGGTTATGGGGGTCACTGAGCTTTTAAGCTTGGGAAATGGAAAAGAAAGGCACGGTGAGCTAATTTCAGTGAATATGTGGATCCCAAGAAATTCTTCAATACAAAATACCGAGTATTATGGGTCATTCTTGTGATGCAGGCGTCAATTCTTCGAAGCCTAATTTTTTCTTCCACCCGGTGTGGGGAGGACGGTGGCTATACCAACTGTGGTACCCACGAGGGCGAAAACTGTAAACTAATTTAAATTATAGGTACATCACAATTGCAAGTAGTCCAAAATCTTGGCTGTCTAATATAATTGATAGCCTGGACATTAACCCGTTCGCTTTCTCCAGAAACCGGTTCTGTACTGGAGAATAAATGCTGCAAATTTAATTTTCAATAACGCGAGCGTCATTAAAAAAGCACAAATTGCGTGATGGTCCCTCCCACTTCCAAAGAAATCCGGGTAGCGATGGCATGTGAGGAAAAAAAGCCCGAACACGCTAATTTAAGCCGCAACTTCCCTCAGGAATCCGCCTTATGAGTGGTTAAAAAATTAAAGATAATTCGTGTCCAAGAAAAAAAAGCGAAATCCTAAAATGCTTTTATGAAAAATACGTTTGAAAATCGCCACTTAAACAAATTGGAGCAGCCAGTGAGTGGTGTGGCTACAACGAGGGGTGTCACAAAAACATGCAAGATTAATGCGCGATACGTTGCAATATTTCACCATTCTTCTATTTTATCTTCCTAAGAAGTGCACCGTTGCGATATATTCATACAATTGTTCGAGTGAAAAATTCGGCTTTATTTATCTGACAACGAAATAAAGCCAGAAGGGAAAGAAAGAAGGCCTAAATTGAATACAAAACAGAGCAATCCATCGTGGTGGTTGGAACGTATTTCCTTAGTAAAATTGCAGCCATTACTTATTTGGAACGACAGTCTTGAATGTAAACATTCTTCGTCATCTGCGTATCAATGTACTGTTAGCATCCTCTCTCGAGAATCATAAATTTAATCCATTTTAATAAGGTGTCTCTTCCATTCATATTCGCTACCTTTCTTTTATAAAGAAATTGCGAAACGTAGAAGTTGAACCTGAATTTCGACAAAAAAAACGACTTTCCAATCTCCATTTCTCTCATACTGCCCGAAGGAATATTTACAAACAAATATTTTATCTGAAAATGAAAATATGAGGATCATAACATAAATCCTTTTTCTCTCGCGATGGTTGGACAGTTGAGTAATCTAAAATGTCGGCTTCAAGATGGCATCAATTTTTGCTGAAAAGCAACTCAAAGAGTGAACAGGAGATATTCAAATTCATAAAAATATTAAAAGAAAATCAGCCGGTGGTTTTGCTTTCAAATAACAGTTCGTGTCTTATTAGCATATCTCGTGAGATGGCGTGTGTAGAGTAGGAATGAAGTAGCCGGCGCATGCGCCTTACAATCAGACTACGTCTGTGTCTTCTGCACGCAGTTGAATAGAAGCGCCATCTCCAATTAAGTAATTATTCATAATTTTCTACCGCTTTCTCAAAATCAATCAATGGAACTCCATAATTTAAATATGCACTGAGTTGGCTTAGAATTAGCAACACCCATCTAATATCTCATGGGGCCACCTTTTGCCCATAATACACCCCGTACACGTCTTGGCATCGACCCCAAAAGGTGTTGCGGAGTGTCTTGTAGTTGGGCTACCCATGCGTTGCACGATATGACCACTAATACATCCTGTCAAGTAGATGGTAGTAGTATCCATTGTCCTTTTAGTATGTCTCAAACATGCTCAATTGTGTAGATGTTCTTTGAAGAGATCCCGGGATATAATGATGTCAGCTTGTTCTTAATAACTGTCCCATGTTCCTTAAAGTCCAAAGGTAGGGAGTCCTTAATGATCGAAGGCATTGACTTTTTGGCCAGGATGGAATGAATTCGACTAATAGTCCACTGCAACCAAGCGCTGTACAGGTGCATTAATTTATGACCTCCCAGAGGTCACACAGCTGATCACCTCTTCCCAATGACGGTTGTTTCCCCAAGGTTAATTGTCTAAAAATAGCCCTATTATTCTGCAATCTTCTTGAGTCAGTAACCTTAGAAAAACGAGTAATGTGGCAAAGGAAGTGAGGGCAGTGGTAGTATACAAGGCTTTTACTCCTAACTTGGATATTTATTTATACAAATCTTCTCTTGATTATGCAACCCAAACATGGCTGTGATGTGAATGGAAAGAAAGTGTTCGGCTATTTATAAGTGCTAGAACCATTCGCCAGCTACAATTGTCTAGCTTCTAGCATTATCTAGAATCATAATATAGATTACACATTCTCATCCTACCACTTTTTAATTCCCTTTTTTTTCTTTGCCCCCTTTATTACCCTTACATCATTTCATGCTCATTAACTTTATGTATAATCTAAACCAACTTAATAACTTAATTGTGCATTATAAAAGGAAAACACTACCAAAGACCTTTGAAAGACACTATGAAACAAATTTCTCACAGAGTTTAGCTCATGAGTCCATCAGTTCGGGGTTCAATGAAAACTGGAACCTAATTACGTTCCGAAATGGCCGCTACTTTCCATTCCTTTGCACTCTGGGCTTCCTCCATGGCAGACAGGCTTCTCAGATCCGCTTCCAATCTTTCTGGCTGTTTATCTCTTTTGGGGCTTTGGACAGGACACTCCATCCACGTAATTCTCGACTCAAGTACCTGCATACCTAGCTCATTCTCGACGGGACCGGACCCAGACGCACTTGTAGCTTCTTGTAGCTTTTTTTTCTTTTCTCTCATATCTTCATTTTACTTCCACGATTTCCAGACTCATTCTCCAAACTCCAACTTCAACTTCCACCCACATCCCACTACTCTCACTCAAAAAGTCCCAAGTTTGTAACTGATCCCACAGGACTTTCAACTAATCCAATACATTACTTAAATTTTCCACACTTTCCTATTTGCTGAAAAATAGGAACAGTAGACAGTCTGGATGGATGGTTTCAAGAGGTTTACACCACAATTTCGCTCTATCATGGGTGTATATAGGTGTCAATCGAGACCCGCCAGACCACAGTCTTTTTCCTCTGTTCCACGGTTCAGTGATTGCGTTGGCAGCTGCATCATTCCAGTTTAATCTTCCGAATCGATTTTTTTAGAAAAAAGTGGTTTTCTTATAGGCAGACAATCACCAAATCCAAGTTGGAAATGTTTCTTTCTTTCTTTCTTTCTTTCTTTGCCTAAATTCCTTCTTCTTATTTAGAGCTTCATTCTCCTACCATACTCAACTCATTGTATACTTTTGCGATGGTTGTTTTCAACTCGACACGCCAGGGATTTCCTTTGTGTTTTCAATTGTGGTCCTTGCGAAATATACTCCAAGAATAACACCTATACGAAAATTGTAAGAATCATCTGTTCTGTCCATGACCAGATCGACTAAGAAGTCCCAGGAAAAGGTTCAATATTTAACTGATACCAAGGAGTTTGCTATATTACCACGTGACATCTTACATTTAATTATCTGTTGACCAATTGCAAAAGATTTCTAATTTTTCCCAGTGAGTATTTGTAGTTTTATTTGCAACGGCATCTTTCTCTCTATCCATTTTGTTTATGGAAATCACCATCTACAAAAATTCAAATCCAATGAAAACAAGATTTTTTTTCCGGGTTACCAATCTTCCCATCCACTTTCTGAGAGAGCAATATTCATTTCAAAATCCTTTCTTTCGATTAGCATAAAAATTTCTGTCTCTCTCGATCAAATAATAGAAAACAAAGATTTCTTTTTGGAATCAACAGCCAGCTTCAATGAATTATTTCATGCGCTCATTCTTTCATATTAAAAATGAAAACGAAACAGTTCTCCATCGACAGAGACAAATAGCCTGTTTAATAATCATGGGATGGGATGATATTTCTGAAGGATTATAAGCAAAAAAAGCTGCCCATGTATCAAATAAAGGATGTAAACAAACATTCCCCCCTTCCCCGAATGTAAATCTAATAATAAGATTGGAGAACGAATCCATCTATACGAATACAATAAAACAGCTGCTTTCTCAACCTATTTCGACCAGAATTGTTAAAGTAATTATCTTTGGAATTTTTTATGACAGTTTATTTCCCTTGTTGGTTTGAACACTGATTGAAAGAAAATGCAAATTTTTCTTTATTATAATAGGTTACATATCTTGTAATGTAACCTTAGGAGAATTTGCATGATATATAACCGTATTTGGACTTTTTTCTGGTAATGACTTCTCTAGGATTAAGAATCTTATGGAAAATGAGGTTTAAAGGACAAGCAATGTGTTCTGGCAAAAGTATAGTACGATATCGAAGATTGTTAATACTATACTATCCTGATTTATAATCGAGTCACCTTAGACACGCAAGGGCATATTTTTTAATAAGTAAAGATAAATTTTACCATTCATACCTGTAGTGGCATTGACATGTCCTAATCGTCTCGTCTGTTTGTGTGCTGCGACAACGTCGAGCTGTGTTCCAAGCTGACGATTCTTTGCAGGGCTCACCTGCCAGGTTCTGTCACATTCAGAGATTTTGAGGATTGTTTTGTGAAGGTTTCCGATTACATCACCAATCATCGACAAAGAGATCTTCAGCCGGATTGCTTAGGTGGAATCCTGTTACCATTCTGTGCTGGGAGTCTATTAACTCCATTGATCCTTGCATCTTGCATTTATAGTCTTACTATTGTCTCCTCGAAGGCTTACAAGCGTACTTATCTGATCAAGGGACGGATGCATTGACATGTCCTAATCGTCTCGTCTGTTTGTGTGCTGCGACAACGTCGAGCTGTGTTCCAAGCTGACGATTCTTTGCAGGGCTCACCTGCCAGGTTCTGTCACATTCAGAGATTTTGAGGATTGTTTTGTGAAGGTTTCCGATTACATCACCAATCATCGACAAAGAGATCTTCAGCCGGATTGCTTAGGTGGAATCCTGTTACCATTCTGTGCTGGGAGTCTATTAACTCCATTGATCCTTGCATCTTGCATTTATAGTCTTACTATTGTCTCCTCGAAGGCTTACAAGCGTACTTATCTGATCAAGGGACGGATGCAATGACTTGCAATCTCCAGGTCATACACGTGTTCTTGTTTGAAAAGTATGGAAAAGGAAAGAAAGCCTTTCTTTCTTTTTTTTTTCATATTTTTCAGGACAAAAGTAAATGGAAAAGGCTGAGTGACATTTACAGTAGATCTTTGGCATATGTTTAGAGTCAACCAGACTGATGATAAACATCAAAAACATCTTTCACTTCGTATTAAAAAGTGATTATTGGAAGCATTATTTATTCTCATAGGATCAAAAGACTTTCTCTAAGAAACCTCACTCCATCTCCCCTTTCTTAATACACGTATTAAGAAACGTATCTTGAGGCTATGTTTATTATTTATTTGTATAACCTTTGATGTTTACTCGTGGAAAGCAGCGCCTTCACTACGCGCCTGATGATTTTAAAAATTGCTCATTTTATTTCCTTACGTGGACGGCTTCTGTCGATTCCTTCATCTTAAAAAAAACCCAAGAAGCGTTTCTTTTCGAAAATATCTCTTTTATTATTTTTTTTTTTCAGATAGTTGTAAGCGTGCCTTTCGTCGTACGTACTCTTAACATTATTACGCTGTTGTAGATACAAAACTCGAGGGACAGATGGTGGATAAACATACACTATATTGCCAAAAGTAACGGAACATTCGCATCTTTAAAAGTATCAATAAAAAGTACGAAATGTACTTTTATAAAATTTCTTAGAGTAATTTTGATAACGGGAAAACGCTATATTGTTTCTCCCCCCTACCTCTTCTTTCGACACAAAGTCAGTAACTGATTGTGGCGTGTTGACCTAACGCGAAGGAGACGTTCTACCCAACCTCAATATGCTCAGGGGGTTAAGATCGGTTTTATGTGCAGGCCAATCCATGTCTTCAAATCAAGTCATTATTAGGCAGATTCAGGTTAAACGGGCCTGACAGCGGTGAACCATGCTCGATATAAGGGTGTCTATAAGATTCTTTAAGCAACAAATCCCATTTTTCCACTTGCGCAGACCTTAGCTCACCAAGTGACAGAGGAGTTTATATTCGACGTGCAATGAGATAATTGAATTTAAATGTGTGATCATGATGGCCACGGTAGTCGTTGGATAGCTTCAGTTTCAAGATATTTCTCCACCACTTGAGCTCTATGTCTCTATGTGCAGTGGCGTTTTCGTGCACGAAAAGCAAATCTGGACCATCCGCACCTCTAAAAAGTCGCACATAGGGTTCGAGGATCTGTTCTCGGTACCCCTATCAAAAACATGAAGAGGGACGCTGCCGTTGATCATTATTCCGTCCCACAGTACAACACAGCTTCCATCGTAAAAGGTAAAATGGTAAACTGCAGCCATCATCAGCGATGAAGCCTCCTCAACGATTCGCGTTGAGGAAATGGACCATAATCTGCCATGCTAGTCCAGTGCAGTTTGGCAGATCGACCGTATTTAGTAGTCACGGGGTTAAACCCCGGTGTACTCAAAGAGCGTGTGCAACCGCGCTCGAGCTCCTGACCACCCTGCTACGGAGGCCGCCGTAAGTGTCCCTTTTTCTAATGGGATTGCACGCATTGGAGGGATTGCACGCATTCCTCTTTGTCCCCAGATGAAATAACGTCTAGAATCTGTAGGCTAAAATGAAGCTCATCAAAGAACAGAACTGTACCCCATTGTTTAGGACTCCAAGTCACATGTTCATGGCACCAGTTTCGACGAGCTCAGACACCATGTTGGGAGACACTCAAACACCATGACCAGACACTCAAAGAGCACTACTAATTTTTCACCATGTGACTTTCATTTCAAAATACTCTAGAGGACGTCAATACTTTTTAGACCACTGGTACTCAAAACTTACCGTCTGAACCACAATAAACCCAGTCTTTTTGCACACTGCGTGGATGGACTATCATCATAGCCACTGCGCTAGCCGTAAGGGACTGATAATAAGACGATGAAAGGGAATTTCCATTCTGGCATAAAGGCATGACTCAGTGAGGTTTCCGGGAAAGAGCTTGCTATTGTCAACCCTTCTGTCTAGAGGCATGCTCTGCTGGACTGATCGATTTGTCTTTCTTGAAAATTTTGTTTAGCTTCGCATCTGCTTCTAGTACATATCCATCTCATCAACACTGAAAAGAAACTGTAGACAGCGCTCGAAAAATTTAGATGTGAAGGTTGTAACATTGATGTATTTGATCAGACAAACCCTAAGGCACTCTGAAGACTCCTGCAATTCCAGACTCTTCTGGTCCCAACGATACGCCTTGATTCTACGTAAATCAAAGGTTTACAGGGAAAGACATCCTTTGCCTAACGGGGATGGAAGATTCAACAGAATCCCTAAACATTTCAAATGCAACAGACTATGAAGTGTCTTTCACATCAACGAAGAATCTCAGGGGAGGTGTTGCTGCAATGGTATAAAAGGCAGATAACGTTTCTTTTGTTAAGCAGTCTTCCAACGAAACAGAAACATTTGAAGCGATCTGCACGTCCTTGACAGTTAATAAACAATTATTTGATGTGGTCACTATTTGTATTCTTTCTGCAACGGATGCAACCACCATTATAGAAGCCACTAATTGGTTCAGTGACCAAATGCGTCTGATTGCGACCAGTATCATATGAGCAGAATTTAACGTATCACCAAATTTTCATCATCTTGAAAATTTCTTACACAATCACGCTCAACAGCTGGCCTCAATATTACTAATGACCGTCTGACCAGAGAGCTGAACCAACTCGATCTGGTGTTCACATCTATACCAAGCATACGCTTGTATGCCCAGAGACATTCCTTCCTTCTGATCATCTTCCTATTGTATTTATCCTTCCCCATCACCCCATCACTATTTAATCTGCCTCTCAATCCTGAATCTAAAGTGGTCATTGCACCAGCGCATTTCAATATTCAAAAAGGGATTTTCACTGCCTCGACTCTTCCATGGGGTGCCTTCAATGACTGTAGCCTTGACCTTTCCAGTGATCTGCTTTCTCGATGGTCGAATTTAGATGCTAGGACTTGTGCGTCCAAGAAAATAAACGCCACCACAAGAACAAATGCTTAGGAGACTCCACATTTATCTAATTTATTCAAGCTAATCAGCACCTTCACTCACTATGAAAGGCCTCTGATAATCCACAGGATGGATCTGTTTACTCCAAAGCAAAAGCGGTCTTCAATAGAGAAAAAGCAAGAGCCATTGAACCTACCAGAACGCTGCACAAAGGAAAACCACAAGAGAATTTCCATCCAACTTAACCCTACAGCCTGGCTTGAGCATAACACTAGATTCGACGAAAGTAATAATTCTTATAATTCTCATTTGGAGAATGATAAGGACATACTGTTCCCTCTGATAAACATTCATATCTCAAGAGAATAACTCATAAATGTCATCAACTCTGTACCAATGACAGCAACTTCTAAGGTGCCCCAGTTTCCTCTAAATTATCTGAACCCTTTGATTATAGATGGCCTTCTTAACATATATAATGTCATTCTAAAATAAAACTACTTTCCTGCTCAGTAGAGTGTATACCGAGTCACTCCAGTTCCAAAAGTCAATGCACCAAACCATTTTAGGCCAATTTCTCAAGTCTTGGCACTACTCAAATTCATGGAGAAAGTTTTACTCCCTATCTTAACCATCAAATTGCTATCACAAAGCTCTCCTCAGGTACGTTACGTACTGAAACGACGATCAACTGTAACGAACCTTCTTTTTCTAACGAACTCAGTGCTCAATATGTTCCAAGAAAATTCCGAGCTCGCACTTATCTGTCTGGATGTTCAAGTAACTTTTAACACAGTCAATATCTCTAGCCTCCTCCACCTCTGTGAGAAATACTATCTTATTAAAGACAAAGGTACATCTTTTCTTAAGATGTCTTCTACCCAATAGAATCCTTAACCTTAAAGTCGGTAAGTCCACATTCCCTCGCAGAGCAACTACCGGAGTCCCAAAAGATAGCATAATTTCTGGCTTACCCTTCGCAGCCATCCTCATCCTCATCCTCATCCCATTCATCTCCAACAGATCGGATATCCTATGCTATGCAGATAACAAAATTTCAACAGAAGTCCACTAAAACCACAAACAAATCACAGAAGGAATCAATTTAAAGTCCTGCATCTCTCTCAATATTTGTTAAACTTTGATATGCAAATAAATCCTTCAAAATCTGCAGGATGATCTCACTGAAACCAAACCAACCACATCTTCCAGTGATGCTAAATGATTATTTAATCCCGAAGTTCTATCACCACGCAGATCTGGAAATTATGTTTGAACCACAACTGCTGTCCTCTAGAGACATCTTGAAGCCCTTCATATCAAAATGAGTACATCGAGATGGATAGCAAAGCAGCATTTACTTTATGTTCGAGATATTTGCTATTGAAGGATCCCGCATCAGTCCACCAGAGCCTTTCCCTCTCCGCAGCAACTGTGACAGGCTTCACCTAGCTGGCCACTTCATTCCCACCAGCATGCTTCAGATTGTCCAGAACCTGGCTGCAGATCTCCATCGATTTATATGAACAAAAAGTAGAGAAAGGATATCACTGCAAGCATAACATTGCAGGACAGAAGGTTTGCGCCACTGTGGTGATATCACCAAAGTCCAGTTGGAAAGTGTCATCTGCTGACACACTTTTATAAATTTCCTATAATTTTATCTCGCTTTATTCTTTAATAATCTAATTCATCTCTGTAATTTTTATAATATTTTGACAAAGTACACCTAAATTACGCCTAGAGACTCATGATTTCGATGTGAGTCCTCTAGCCTTAATTCAGATTTCGATGTAAAACCCCTGGCATCTTGAAAAAAGCTCTCCGGAGGTGCAGACAGACAAGCGCAGCAATTATTTATACTAGATATGCACTGCCCAATCAAAATCAAATCTCGAATAATATCGACAGAGGGAATTGTCCTGCTGGAACACACCTGTGCCATCCAGGAAGACAATCACCATGAAGTGGTGTACCTAATCAGTCACATGGATAGGTAATTTGTAGATTCACAGTGCGGTCTATAGGTATGAGGGCTCCAATAGACTCCCAGGAAAACATCCCCATGCCAAAACAGCGCCATCTGCTGCTGTTGGACCAGGACATCGAAGTGAGCCTTCATCCACACAACATGGTAGGAAACGTGATTCGTCGAGAAAAGCAACTTTTTCCTATTCGTCGATGCTCCAATGATGCTGCTCAGGTGCAAACTTTAAGCACGGGTACTTTGACCTGGTCCCTACTCCAGAGATCCATATGGAGGAGGGTTCATTGGATCGTGGTGTTGGTAATACCGCTGGTTGTTCCCTGGTTAAAGTAGGAGACTCCACATACAATGGTCATAATATTTTGACTGGACAGTGTATTTGCTCGTACCTAGAGATGCAGGTGTTGAGAAAAGTAGGGGTTTTATTCAATTACTCTTCCGTTCATGCTCAAAGAGATAAGGGAAATCTTTTATAATCATACGTCAGTTATAACGAGTTGGTAATTTGATTTTTCCTGCAAGATGAAAAGGAGAAATCGCGTAGATCCATGATAAGAAACCATTAAGGGGCTTAACGCTGCTTATCACACAGTTATGCACCCAACTGCGTGCAAAATAGAAGCGAGAACTCCTTCCAAACTCCTCTTTCCAATTGAAATGCAACCGAGAAAAAAATTATACGAGTACAAAAAATAAAATGGTTTTTATAAAAATCTCTGTACGCTCAAAGAAGTCATCTCTAAGCGTCTGCTTTACATTTAAAATTCAATCCCGGCATCCTCTGGGCGAGATAATAATCTGAGAATAGCTGCTTGTAGCAGGATTCCCAACAACTCTATTGCCGGTCAAACCTCTTCCTCATAAATATGAAGTAGTCACCAAGCGATAATATACTGTGGGCAGAATTTTTATTTTTCTGTTTTTCCTCTCGCCAGTTTCGCTGTGACTAGTGGCATGTGACAGGCTATTAAGGAAGGAGGTCAACAAAGAAAGGCCCCCGCCACGTTCTCAATAAAGCATATATTTCTGAACCCCATTTTCACATCTACTGCGTAATTTGACCGCTATGGCTCAGATTTCTGCATCCCAGATAATGGTCTTCGCATCTCCCTCGTATATCTTCGCAGCTGCGTTCTACTTTAAGACTCTTTCGCGCGCGCACAGATTCTAACAAATGAGATTCACGGGCCAAAGATCCGACACCAAAGTTTTATAGATGCAAGGGAGAATGAACGCAAGGATGCTTCTTCCTCATCAAAAGATAATACAAAGAGAACCAGACACCTGCTTGACTCTTTGCCTCACTGTTCATTATCTATTACTCTGGCGCATTAATATGCAATTTTTAATCCAAAAATTGATCAGTGCATCTTAAGGATGAAATCTTTATCGAGATGATCAATGCACATCTCCAATTCTTAGTTAATAATGTTGGAAAATATTCTTATCAACGAAAAATTCTTCAGAAAAATAAGAACTGTAATTTTAATAGAATCTAAACGTTATACGTTTCGTGGATTTTTTCTTTAACCCTCCTTCAGTGACTGTGAATATAAAATCAAGATGATTTACGATTTAGTAAATACTGTATAAGTTCATTAATCGCTGATCACACTCACTGGCCAAAAAATTAGAAACCTTTTGCATTTCGTGTCTAGTTAAAGGTTGGCAGTGTAGATGTGAACAGTCATGTAGCCCAAAAAAGTCATGTAGCCCATAAAAACCTCTGATCCCTGAAAAAAGTGGAAACCAAACCGAGCGACGTCCTTGTAAAACATTATAGAAGCTCCAAATGTCCAGAGGAGTGTCCGTAATATGCTTCCACTCTTCTTAATAAGATGCGCGACATGGATTGAGTAGAAGAATTGCTACTAGATAAGCCTACATCACACCAAAGACCTGTGGACGTTTGTCATCATCATCATCATTAGCCATTTTAAATCCACTGCAGGATGAAGGCCTCTCCAGTAACTTTCCAATTCCTTCTGTTTTGTGCAATGGCCATCCATTTACTACCCATGAACTCTTGAATTTCATCTATCCATCTCCCTTGTTGTGTTCCAGGTTTTCTTTTAGCTCCTCTTGGGTACCATTCTGTTATTTTCTTAGACCATCTGTCGTCATACCTTCGAGTTATGTGTCCTGCCCAAGTCCATTTTAATTTCAATTTGTATCTGTGCCTAACCCACTGTGATTGGATCACAGAACAGTGGACAACGAGCTGCATTTACACCACTTCAGATCAAATGGTCGAGTGTGAATGTGAAGAAACCGATGAAGCTTTAACCACCCTATTGTATTGTTTTCTTAATGAAGTTCGGAGAAGACAGAATCAGACTTTTGTGCTACATCTGTTGTTTTGGATTCAGACCGTTAGTTGTAGTGCCAAAATCATCAATCATCGAAGGTTGACATCTTGGACAATTATGTAACTACCACACTCTGGCAAGTCTATGGAAATGCACTTTCAATGTTCTAACACGATAATGCCCCAAATGTAATGAATACGAAGTTGAGTTCAATCATTCCTTTCTCCGACCCAGAGTTCAAACCTTAATCAGATCGAACAACTTTGGGAAGAAATTCAACGGTGGTCTGGGTGGAGTCAGAACTCCTCTCTTCTGCAGCTGAACTGGTGATTGCACTGAAGGAAAATAGACGCAGATTTCTGCTGCATGTTACAAGAAAATTGTCCGAAATGTTTCACAACGGATTGATGCTGTGATTGACGACCAAAGGTATGCCTACCCCTTATTAATTTGCTTATTGGAACTCCTTTTCTCCAAAATGCGGTGTCCGAATACCTTTGATCGAGGAATGCATGTCTGACAGGCGAGTTGGAGGGAACCCCCAGAGCCGCATTAATCCAGCAGCAATTATTTGTTTTCTGGAATTTTCCCCACATGACATCCAATTGATAGATCGTTCCGTGTGTGTTCAACTTCAGCTACCATACTTCAAATTAATTACAGAAACAGCCCACCTCTGCCTATCCGCCCATTTGATTTCTATGGCTTGGTAAGAACACTACAATGCTTCTGATGGATCGGTTCACTTTACAGAAAAGACAAGTGTACCTAATAAAGCGACCACTCGATGTATGTACTTTACATCTATTTCTCTTTAATTCTGCAACTCTCATCTGTAAGTTGGTATTTATTTGCTCTTGCTGGGTCTGTTCAACCTTCAAGACCAACAACGATATTTGCCTATCAAAATCTTCGCGTTTACCAGTACCTCTTCAATAACAAGTGTTCAAAGGACACCGCGTCTTCTTTGATGTTTCTCATAACAACTTTTATTTACCCACAACGAATAGCTTTTCTTAATTCTGTGACACAATTATTGGTACATTGTCCAACAGTAGAATTCCTTCCTCAATACAACTTTATGTTTCAAAATTTCTCCACAGATGTCTTTTACAAAAACCGGTCAACTTCTGTAAACTCCCAAGATGTTTTGAATTGGAGTTGAATTTATTTTTAGGGATGGCACATCCAGACGACAGAGAAATTTCCTTACCAAATGTCGCTGTTTGTATTGTTAATGAACCTTATCTTATGAAGGAACGAAGAAAAGAATCAACGCACATGGTGCATACAAGCAATGTCACTCTTCGAGATTATAAACCTCGAAGGAAGACAACTGTTATTATAGCGAGTACAAAATAAAAACTTCAAAGCGAGCAACCCGCACAAAGAGGGACTTAAAAAAAACCCACCGACAATTAAGTTTCTACAATCAAGTAAGTGCATGCTTGCTCAGTGCAATATTTTTCTTGATTTCTGCGCTATTATGTGGAATGATTAAATATTTAGTGGATTCCAAGCAGCAAACTCAAATTAAAAATGGAAGCGAAGAATATTTTCATCCAAACTGTTGGAAGAATGTTACTTTTAATGTAGAAAAGGTCTGCTGCAGTGGTCAACAGACCTTATCTACACTCACTGGCGAAAAAAATAAAAACATGTATTCATTATCTAGTACAGCCACCACCTTTTTCCCGAATTAGAACAAGTATGCGTCGAGGCATGGATTCTTTTAGTTGTGTGAAGGAGTCTATCTCCATATTTGCCTATTCTTCTATCAGGACATCTACCATCTGCTGTATTGTGGTCGGCAGAGAGCTGCTCTTTCCAGCATATCCCAGACATTCTATTGGATTCGGATCTTCAGAATTAGGCAGCAGGGTAGACGTTGGAAATCTTGAGAATGTTCCTCGAACCATTCATATGAAGGTGGATAGTTGCGTTGTCATCCTGAAAGAATTGATCGCAAATCTTATTCCTGGAAAGAGAAATATCATCTATACGTCACTAGTTGATGGAACAACCTTATTTTTACCATCACTGCTTCTCTCAAAGTTGGGTCTAATAAAGCATTTGGTTAAGCTATGGACAGAAATGGATGAGGCTTTCAAAATTAAAACTAAAGTTTCCACTCATTAGTGATGCCACAATCAATGAAGGTTTATTCGTCGGATCAGAGAGTTTTGAGACTGTTCAATCCTTTGGAGTAACTGGAAGCTTAGAAATTCTTCGAGGATTTTGGGAACGTTAAAATATTCGAGAATTTATTACAAACTATCAAAATCTCGGATACAATATGTCTTTTAAAAATACATTGATGGACACGATGAATATTTTCATTGAATACTGTTACCATGGAGAAAAGTTACCAAGAAAGATGGAAGCCTATTGTGGCACACTATTTCTGGACATTGATAAGAGATCCTCCTGACCATTAAAATAAAAATAAAACGAAAATAATGATAATTTTTCAGTTCCTTCTACACGACTCAAAAGAAAATGGAGAATCAGACATTCCGATACGCAAGCGCCTCCTGTCTAATTTATCTGCATTGTCTGATATTTTGATAAGGAAGTGTATAATTATATAATCATAAACGATCTCACCAAAAATTTCTGGAAGGAGTTTTGTTTGTTTTCAATTCAAAAAAGCGCCATCTAGGAGAAAAGAAGTGACAATTACAATAACAGAGGCAGACGAACATGAGAAACCTAAAATCACCTGCGCACAGCTTATAGAATTAATACCACGTGGGTTACAGAATAAAATCAACTCTTTGTCGTCTGCTCTCACTAATCTTTTGGTAAGGTAGGGTAAATTATAAACTGCTTTGCCAAAAATTCTAGTGCATTTAGCGGGGTTTTTTTTCACAAAGCGCCACCTGGGAGATGAAAATAAATAAATATTGAGTCAGAAAAGCAACTATTGAGTCAGAAAAGTAACTTTAACTGAAATTCAATTTCTGTATCTATTATTTTTTTTTTTATTTATTTTTTTTATTTATTTCAGGAATCGACGATCGAAATTGGATTCTTCGTCTGCTTGGAAACGTTCTGTGATACATTAACTCTCGTTTTTCTATTCACTCTTTTTTTTTTTTTTCACTGTCCTATTTACAATTAAATTGAAATTTGTGCTGTACACAGTAGTGCTGAAGAATTCTTTGGTTGTGGAGATACTCGAATTGAAAGAATTTTCTGCCTGGGTATTTATCCGGAAAACTCTTTGTCAAGGGTCGACCTCCTGTGTTCCCCACAAAGCATACCTCTACAGATGACAAACACTTCTGAAATTTATCGATTCGTGACATAACAATCCAGAATTTATTTATTACCTGAGTCCATAAGGTCGACCACAAAGACACCACATTGTGGATGAAATGCAGGAACACCAGATGTGGGTGTTGTGAATAGCTGTTTCTGTAGCTACACGCAGCGCGTTCCCTCTCTTACACACACCCAAAGTTACTTTTGACTACTTAATGAGACTGTAAACTGCCAAAAGAAAAATAATGCTCTACAGAATTTAACAAATTCGCTAACATCCTTCCTGCTGTGAAGGACTTTTGTGTTTCTACCACAATGACAAACTCTGTCACCTTGTCGGACAACAATGTCTTCACTAAACTATGACAAAGTGCTTTGAAACAGCACCCCCTCCCCCTCTCACTTGATGTCATTCATTCAAAATAACTTACAGACTTTGCATTCATTGTACTTTTGTTGTTTTCAAAACCCTTCTCTCTCTCTGTAATGCTTAGAAAAATTAATTTTTGTAGTTGATGACAGTCTTGTGGTGGAAAATGAATTGAAATACAGTTTGAATATAACTTAAAGGTTCTGGATTTAAGAGATTAGAAACAGCACAGTTGGAATCAAAATGTAGAACGGTAGGCTTAGCTAAGCCTAATTAGACCGAATGACAAATGACCATTCTCTATAGAAATTAGGAAAATGCTTTGGCCAAGGTTATTGGATTTTCAGAAGGGAGCAGGGAGGGAGGAATGCAGTGCTTTTGTCTCTTGGACATCACTTAATGCAAAAGTTGTGTTTTATATTAAGTAACTCTTACTATTAACCTCTTTGCTAATACCTGTCCGATAGATATTTTCAGTAATGGATAGAATAGAACAGAAAATGTTACTTTGAAACATTAACTGATATGGTACGTAGTAATTACAGATGAAAATTTTATATCCTTATTTGCTGAAAACATTGATGATACCACCACCTGGTGGAAGATGAAGAAACTAGATTTATAAAAAGTAAAATCATTTTTCTTCATAAATGATTCCAGTGAATCTAATGAGGTAGTGACACCTGGTGTAATAGCCTCGAACTACTCAGAATAAAATCATCTAACACAGTTGATGTACTTTTTTACTGTGACTTTCAACGTATTTCTTGAAAATAAAATTCTGCATCTGATAAATGATCTAGGGTCAGAGTTAAGATCCTTTCCATCATTTGTTAGTTTTACTGATTCAATGTAGGTCTAAAGTACATGTTTCTTAAACTTTCCTTAGGTTATTATAGACACAGCTGGCTGGCGCCTGATGCTGCCATCTATAAATTCTCACCTACGTGAGGACATCGTACTGAAATGGGTGCTTGTAGGTGGCAGTAGAAAGACGGGGATGCCCTCATGCAGAAAGAGTAGCGAAGACATATACCCACCGTAATTATTGGTGGTGGAGTAAAGTACTGCAGCTAACGGCACATTGGTCTCCGTCTGGTGATGTCTTCCGGAAATAAAACGACCCACTGAAACCCATTAAACGTGGTAGATATTGCTGTTTTCCAGTTGCACACGAATTTTCTAGTGAGGAAACAGAGCGAAAAGAATATAAATGTGATACAAGCTTCTAGTAGAATTTGTACCTAGAATCATCAGAGATAAATTACTGGAAATTTGTTGCCATCCCTCACTTGGTGTCGCTAGTTGAAATGGGTAACCATAAATCAAATACGTTACACCTCCAACTAAGCAGAGAAGCTAATAGATGTCAACCACGCTTCTTTTTTATTTATTTTTTAATTATTTTGTGATGTCAACCACGCTTCTTTATTTATTTATTTTTTAATTATTTTGTGATGTCAACCACGCTTCTTTTTTTATTTATTTTGTTGTTTTATCTCTGGTTATTCATGAATTTTAAGTTATTGATAATAAATATTTATTTTCTAATTTATTTATAATATATCCAGCTTCAAAATTTAGACGTCAACATAAATCAAAATAAAGTTCAACTCTGTTTTAAAAATGTCCTTAATTTTAAAAGAAATGGCTTCATTTTCAAAACGTAAACTAATTATCTCAATAAATATTTTAAAAATTAAATATTTATTTCAATATCAGTGTAGGATTTCGGTTCAACAACTCATGAATGACGTAAGTGTAACCTAGCAACAAGAAATTGCACAGCGCGTGCTTTGTTGACGTCAGACTATAAATATCTTTATCTGTTGTTTTTAAATAAATAAATAAATACACTTTTATCTAAGCTGGATACGAAGCTTAAACTGCCAATGCCTCCTGGCTAAAATTAAAGAAATAAATTAGAAATTAATAAGAAAAAAGGATTTAAAAATTAATAAAGCATTTATAACGAATGTATTTAGTCATAATTATTACAATTAATGCTTTAATAGACTTTCCGATTTGTTTTTATCGATGAATCTTCGTAATAACGAACTGGTGGACAAATTATTCTGAAGAAGAATCCGTCCTGTGTAAAAATGCAATGATGTGGAGCTACAGATCCTGTTGTAATTCAACCATGGTTTAAGTTGTTGCCTAATCTTTGCATATACGTTGACGGTGCTTTTAAAATGTTCTTCAGCTAAAAAATGCAGACAAATTTGCATAAGAAACCACTGCTTTGAATTAAACGAAAGTCTAGCGTTCAGTGTTTGCATAAAAGATAAAAAAAAAAACGTAGGAATGAAACACTCCTGCATGAATTTGAAATCTAAACTTTAATATATTCCGTCGTGTACCTCTTTTCTTTGTACCCCTAAAACTTCGGCAAGAATTCGTTCAACTTTTTCTTTTCTTTTTTCTTTGCCCCACTGACGACATCTACCGGTGACGCATTGTCGGACTACGGGTGACAGATACAAGGCTTGCGTGCACCATTTCATCGCAGGAATATCGGAACACCTTACGTATTGATTACTCGTCGGAAGTGTGGAAGGTCTTTATCAAAGACGAACACATCTACCTCCCAGATGTCGACGGAAACAGGAACTCTGATAAGCCTTGCAGCTGTGATAACTGTGCCCATAACGGAAGGCAATAAGAGATGTTCGACTCTTTATACCCAAACCACAGTCCTAGAATGGATCCCTAAGAAAACGGGGGGAAAGAGGGTGGAGAGGCCAAGTCGACATCTATTGAAATGCTCGTATTTCTCTCCTCCTGTGATTCACTTACTCTTGGCAATTGGTAAACCGCATAATGATTTAATTGTCACCGCTTACTGGCTTAAAATGCCACAAGGCAAAGCTGCCACATATATTTTCCTTTCTTGTCTTCTTGTAAAGAAACAGAGAAAATGGGAAACAAATTGGTAAATACCTGACAAAGTGCTTTGATATTTTTTTCTGATAGTTGGGAAGCATTGTTTTTTGCAAATAGTGCTGTGATTATTCATGATTAGATTTAATATGGTAATGAGCGTTCTATGTGTATTTTTATGGAGATGCTTTTCGGAATTTCTCCATAAATTTTTGGAGTATTTCTATTTGGGTAAATTAAAGGAAATTTTTATGAGTGAGATCAGTTGAATTTTGAAATTTATCGTAATTGAGCAGCGCTCTGATATACATCAATAGAATCCTGATTTAAATCATTTTTATCACGAATTTCATTTTATTATTTAAAATGTAGATGAATTCATTTCTTCTTTTTTAGAGTTCAGACAGTTTAGTTCATTGATTATAATTGCAGAAGAATTAAATATAGCCAAAGAAGCAGTCAGACTCATTTTAACAGAACACTTAAACATAAGCAAAGCTTTTACCAAAGCGGTTTCATGAGCTTCGAATAAAAATGAAGACATTGGTGGATTTTTCATGCAGATTTTAAGATGACAGCATCTTTTACGGAAAATTATAATTTCTGATGAAACGTAAGTGGGTTAGTGTGTCCCAAAAACAAGAAACTTAGGAATCTTAATTAGAAAATTGTTCAATCTTCGAACGAGAAAATAGTACGCAGATCAAAATCAAAAGTGTAAACAACATTGGTCCTTTGGAGAAGAAAACGGCATTGATTATTCAGACTTCATCCACGAGTCCAACGATTAAATGCGGTTTTTTTTTTTTTTTTTGTAAAACCGAATGGATTTCCCAGTATCCACAATCTGCCAGCTCACGATACACCATCAATTATTTGGTAAAAAATTGTCTGCATTTTTTTTCTCTTTCCTAAGCTCAAAAACCTAACTAATTAAAGAGAATGCAACGGATGTTAATTAAAAGGAATGGTAACAACTCTACATGTAATAGAACTAGGGGAAGGACAGTAAATGCTGAAGATAAAAGTAAACTGCTTGAAATATTAGAGTATGTCTTGTACGACTTGAGTAAAGAAAACACTTCGTTAAAAGCATGCCGACTGATTACATTTGATATTTCCTCCTCTTCCGACTCATACTTGGACATTATGATAGTTCTAATGTAAAATGGACGAAGTCCAAACTTCGGGCGACAAAGGGTCGCAGAACTGTGATAAATTATATTTATTCCGGTTGTGTCTTGTCTGCAATGGCGACAATTTGCCGCCAGGGGAACGCAGGGCGCACAACAACCTTAGAGGCCTGTAAAAATGTGAACATTTACCCTTTCACATTCGCTGCCTATAGCATAAGGTAGTGACAACTGAAGGATTTATCTGGCATCCTTAAATATTTCGGCGGCGATGTGTTTATCTATAGCCACACTTGCTCTCTGGATATTTAGCCGCTCGATAAAACTGTATCCAACCCCTTACCAGTTTGAACGTTTGGTATTTACTTCCTGGAATGCATGAGTGGTTTCCTCATCATATGGGCGATGGATTTAATAGCCTAAATCCGGTTTTCTTTGCCAAACATTTTCCTAATACCAGTTCGTTGTTTTCAAAGGATTGTTTTGTCAATTCAATATGCGCATATTGAACTGTAAACAAGATATATTTATCCACGATTCTTCTTTTAAATTTTGGTTGAGAGATGTCACTTCTTTTTGCTCATGCGTATTGAAAAGTTGGCTGGAATGGCATGGCAAACAAACAAATGCTAGCATTATCTTATTTGCCCTTAATATACTCCGACAGATATATTTTTAAACGTTTTAGATGTTGTCTTACTTAAATTTCACAATTTAAGAACGACAACCGATATATTTTTTTAATTTCCTAGATCACCACCATCCCAAAGGTCCTCGTTGGCAGTCGCGAATCCCAAGTTCAGGGAATTGTTCTAAAATTATTAAAACGCCACAAGATGTAAGTAACTGATTAACGACCTCTTGGCTCAATGTCAGCCTTTTAATTACCTTCAAGGACTTTTCTCCAGGTGAAGGTGATTAATGTTAAAACGCCTAATTTAACAGGTGATCACATATATTATTGAGTCAACACCGTTTTATAAATAATTAATATCTTCCCTGACAGCTATTAACTGCTCAGTGAACATTCACTATTAGATTAAAATATTCATCCTTTTTTCAGAATTTTTAAACCCACTTTTAACGATCATTGAATAAATTGCTAAAAAAAATATTTATTTTTAGTTTTGTTATACGAAAATAAACGCATTTTTCTTATTTTCTGTAGAAGTAGCTTTTTTTTTTTTTTGACATTATAAATGGGCTTTCCTAGCGCCATCTAGTGGCAAGATACTGATTACTGAAGACTGAACAAAATGGAGAATAGAAAATTTATGAAGTAAAACGTATACAAAAAAAAATTAAAACAATCTAAATGAAATAAATAAATAAATTTTAAATAATCAGTTTATTAGTCGTTTAATTATATTTTAATAACTGTGGAACAAGTCAAATATTGCATTTATACCGTGTGCATTATTGAAATATTAAACTTGAAATTGAAAGTGAAGCAAAGAAAAAAAACCGAACATCTTCATAATGTTTCTTTTTGTATTTAACGTGATGAAAATTAATTGCCAGTCAATTCAAAATTGTAGAAGTCAATTTATGCACATCCTCGTAGACAAAAAGTAAACTTATTGGGAATATACACTATGTTATCAAAAGTATTGGAGCACAGTAGGATATGACATGCAAATATCGATTATGCTAATGATGTCTGAGCTTCTATGGGATGAACGCGTTTGGGATATTGACCATGCAGGCGACTTATTATTATTATTATTATTATTATTATTATTATTATTATTATTATATGATGCAAGGAAGCCTGAAGCTTATTCTGCACCAGCCAAGTAGAAGGGAATCACCAAGAAAGAGAAGGATGATTATATTCAGCTCAGGACCCTGGGTGTGCCAAGCCCATACTCAGCAGATGTAAGCCCCTGGGACAAGATGTATTAAACTTTACAACGTGTGCAATAGTGGAATTTCCATCGGTTTGGCAAAGATTGCACTTGATGATCAACTTCAGACATCGAGCCCCTCGTGCCTTTCATTTTCAATCACAATTGCTTCACACACATTTCCAGGAAGTTTAAGACTCAACAAGGCCAGCCATCCTTTCCGTTGAAGCACTTCTTAGAAGACCTTAAGATCATGTCCGTATACCATTACCGGTGAACTGGTCTGGGTATCGTTTGGGTCACATGGAGGATTACTATATAGAGCCCGAACCTCAATGTATCTAATAAAATAGCCAAGTTGATGTTTTGTAGGGATATCTGATGAGATTCTCGTACTACCTTTCTAAATATCTTATAAGATACTTGGAAGGGTAGTATGAGACCTTGTAACTCCACAAAATAAAAGCTATTTAAATTGATAAGCACTAAAAGAGGAATACATTCAACTCGTTTTAACGTATTAGCTAAACACATTCCTCATACAACTTTTGATCGATCTAGCAACAAAGTCAGGTGAGAAATTTTAAGTATGACAATTGACCTGCTTTTGATAACTTCATGCGTAAACACTGGAATAATTAAGCGATCATAAACACAAAGTTGTTTATGATCGCTCGCAGAGCAGCACTGTAATATTACAGCTGATTAACTCTATTATTGAACACCAAAAATAATATTTGCGATTAGACCTTCCCAGATAAATAAGTGACTCAGTCCGGTATTTAATGAATGGTCGTGAGCAATACAAATTTTGCTAATGGCAAGCAGAGACAAGCTCACTGATTTAGAGAGGGGATGTTATTATCGATTTTAGCAACGCACAGGAAAGCCACGGTAGCTCACGCCACGTGATTACAAGATACTTGGAAGGGTAGTACGAGAATCCCATCAGATATCCCTACAAAACATCAACCAGGAGTTTAAGGCTCCAACAGGAGTCCTTTCCACAAACACACTATGTACGAAGCCTTACAGCCTCGGTTTTCATGGGAGAGCGGCGGCACATAAGCCAAACATCACCATCGGCAATCAGTGGTCTCGCTTTGCAGTGCAACGAACGCCATAAATAATGACATTGGTCCAGAGCAATGGAAATCGGTTCTATGAAGTGACGAATCTTTCTATACCCTATTCCATTCTAATTGGTCGGGGTAGGTGTGGAGAATTCCTGGGTCAAATACTATTTTGGTGAAGAGTGTAGTGAGAGAGAGGGCGAGAAAGAAATCAGTTAATTATCTTTAATTATTTCCTGAAGACGATTTTCTTAAAAACATAATAAATATGTTTGCTGCGATGAACATTAGTAGCTTATCAATTATTTCTTAAGTCTTAACGAAGATTACGGCACGCGTTATAATTATTTAAAGCCGATGTCAAGGCGTTTTAGCAGGCACCGCCACCTAGTGGGAAAATAGACACTGATTAAGCTTCTGCTATTTAATTTAAAAGAAATATTTCTTTCACCTTCATATGTTTGTTTGTTTTTTCAGTTCAGTCCTATTAAAATTGGATTATTGTCTACTCCAAGGCCTCGTTCATTAAGTAGCATAAAATAAGGCTAAGAAAAATAAGAATTATACTTCCCTTCGCACATTAATCTTCAAAAGAAACTCAGAATTAGAGCACGTTAAAAATTGGTTCTGCTTAACCACTTTAATAATAAGTAATTAATAATATGTAATTAGCATTTTCTGTCCATATTTTTATTCTAAAACATCTGCGCCTTTTTCGTGCGTTGTACTGCTAATCTTAATGTCGTATATTTTTCTGGTTTGCAGTACACAATGGTAAAAAAAACCGGCGTCGCCCAGAATTAATTGGTTTAGAAATTGTCTTTGGGCATCCTTTCTTGGAGTTTTTCGCATATCTAATATTGTTTACCTTCACACCAGTTACATCTCTACCGGTCTTGTGCTCATCTTAATGATATTCAAGATATTAAACTCTGGAAATGCAGATGACGCGCCAGTTTTTCTCTTTTTTTTCCCTTCTAGGGTTCTTTCAACAGAATCTCTTGCTGCTTGAACACACAAAACATTAACAAGGCAAATTAAACTTTTAAAATCTTCCTAGGATACCAAATGAATTCATTGCTGTTCTAAACATAAAAAAAGAGTACAAAGACAGCTGGGTAAATAATTCAGATATAAAAAAAAATGGTGTTATTAACCTGGGAGAAAATAAAGAGTGATTTAAGGAGCAGAATTTTTAAATACATTGTATTTCAATGATTTTCTAAACTTTCTCTTGAAAACACGAAGAAATAAAAAAAAAAGCATAGTTCTATATTTAATATTTAAAAAAAAAGTATGATTTTAAAGATAAACAAGCTGTGTGTTTATTAAGTAACCGAAACAATGTATTTTAGTGTAAAAATTCTCATAAAAAATCGCATAAATAAGATCTATTGTGAAATCGCAGATGACAAATATATGGATGCGAAGGCACCAGTTTCATTATATCTCCGCCGGGGGCGTTACCCACAAAGAGAAAATAAATATTTATTTTAAGAAAAACTTGTAGTATACTGCTTGAAAAAAAATAACAATACATTTTGTATTTACAAAACTGAATTCGAAGCCTTCGATATTAATTACAAATTCATAAACTTCAACTTAAATAGCTTTAAAGGAAATACTATGCCACAATATAATACGAATCCAAAGAGTGGTTCTTAGGCGTTATACTGGAACAGAACGCATCTCTCAATGTACCCATCTCCTAACAGTCAATTTGGAAGGTTTCTAGGTCAAGTAGCGAATAAAATTTTGTTGCCATTACTCTGTTAGCTCGTGACTAGAGACAGACCTGGTAGTGGTACATGAAGAGAACTGCCAAGGCCATGGTTTGTAAAAAAAGTTAAGTGTTTACAACCATTTAACATGTTTATCGAATCATACTCCATCTCGTTCTAAACTTTTATTGGAAAAGTCATATTAACGTAAAATATATCTGCCATAAATATTTCAAAATGTCTAATTCATTTTACAGATAAAAGTGAGTTAAATTCTAATCTTAGTAAGGTCCATTTAGATCTATATTCTTGTACCCGAGATTAATTTTTATGACTAAATCTAAACTGTCAGTGAGTTAAAACTCCTCATATCAACTTTCCTAATTATTCATTTGATAACGACTTACGTTTTAAAGAGTTCATTTGTTCATGTTTGCTGTGATGTTCCTTGTCAGAGACTTCCTAATCGTTTACCTCCTTTTAAATCACAATCAACCTGAATTTCTTTCCTTAAATTTAGAAACTCTCTCTTTCTCTCCAGTATCACTTCCCGAGCAATGTCATTTTACTAAGTGACGCTAACGTTGATGTGCAACTGTCTTTTTTTCTCCAAATGCCAGTATCCAGCTGGTCGAGATGGTCAATCATTCTATATCACTAATGATTTAAATCGAATTGTTCCCTTAGCTACAAGTATACTAGTTGTTGTTGTAATAGGGGTTTAGGATCATCAGGGACTAAGGCCATATTGCTCCGTGTATATTGTCTGTAAATTGCGTGTGTTCTGAAGTCGATTTTCTGTTTGCTGGACGAAAAACCCGAGTTTCCGGGAGAAAAATCCATGCTGCCCTTGCCTGAAACCGACTAACTCAGCCAGGTTGTGAAAAAGGCCCATGAATATTCCTCACGTCATCGACGGGTACTCGAACTCGGGTCTTTTCCACCCGATGTGGGGAGGACGACGATCCTACCAGCTGTGCTACCGACGAGGGTAGGATACTAGTATCAGTGTATGCAGCTTATGTTAGCCTTCACAGATTCCACAGTGAATAAAATTACTATCCTCTGCAGAACTTCTCAAAAACTTCCCAGGTTCGAATCCCATCTATGACGTGAGTTATTTTATGGGCTTTTTTTTGCAACGTCGTCGGTCATAGGCATGGTTTTTTCTCCCGAAAACTCGGAGTTTCTCATACAGCAGCCTGGTAAATATAGCAGAGAAAACACGCAATTTATAGACAATATAATGACACCTTATGGCCTCAGTTGCTGTGGAGCTTAGCACACGCGCTCGCGCACACACTCAAACATACTCACATAGTTGATGTTAGCTCCCCTGGTGATTTCTTTTTACATTGGGCTGCTTTTGCATAGCCATTCATGGCCTCTTATCGACTGGTATTACGATCGCCAAGAAAGATATCATTCTGACTTCTTAATGATCACAATAATTGCAAACTCGTTATATCCAAACTCGATTTTTAAATATAAAAACATGAATCTTTTGCAAATAGCAATCGAACTTGCCAAGACCATCGGCTGCAAATTCCATCCTTCCTCAAATTCCACCACTTTTACGTCCTAATGGTTGTGCATCCACATCAAACGATAAAGCTGACCTATTTTCATGGGAAATCTTGAATAACCCTAATGGGAAAAAGTGTCCATGTTTAAACAAAAGGATTATTCAAAGTTTTGGCACAGTGGTTAAAAATTACAGTCCTCCCACACCTGGTGGGAAAGATCCAAGTTCAAATCCCGTCAATAACCCGCTAAATTTTTATGGGCTTTCTTCACAACCTGGTTGGGTTAGTCAATCTCAGGCAAGGATTGCATAGTGTTTTCTCTGTGGTTTTTCATCCTGCAAACATAAAAACCCATGCAGTTATAGACAGAGCTGGTTTGGCACTTGCAACATTAAAATTAATTATCAAATTATTTAAAACATAACAGTTGTTACGCTATAATAACTGTTATATTTAAATTTCTAATTAATTTGTATCAAGGAACGCATCTGTCATTATAACATGGTAATGTATGGAAAATAGTAATTCTTTTAACAACATTTCGCATGTCTTATTTTTGAAGATTTTAACCTTGTCATTAAGCAAGGTATGCCTGTAATTGCTCTTCTGTTCTCACAATCAGGGAGTGGAATTATGGGTATTAATCCTTTACAAATCGAATACGCGCCTTACCATTCCCCAGTTGTAGTGCAGAAAATGAAATATTTTTTATTCATTATCTGAGGCCCCAAACAATGAATAAAAAATGAAAAATTTTTTTATTCATTTTTCGGGCCGCAAGCGTAACCTGGATATCGAAATATTTATCACCATAAAAAGCAAGTTCATTTACTAACATTAAATAAAAAAGTCTAAAAATATTTATTGCTTTTTAAAATTTTTACATATTTCAGATGTTAGATACTAAAGGGAAGAATTATTATTATTGTTGTTTTATTTATTTATTTAATCAATATTTAAAGATCTGTTTTGTCCACGATTGGTGATAACAGCTAAAAAATGCAGTGTGGTAGGTTATAGCGCTGGAAATCCAAGACCTAAAATACGACTGTTCATCTCAACTGAACTGTAAGAAAACGCACGGGGCCTTAGGGCGAAATTACCCACAAGGGGAGAATTAAGAGCCATAAAAATAACGTCCTCATCGCAGTCGCTGTGGAGGGTTGGAAACCGGAGGATATCAAATACTGAACGGTCAGAAGGTTGGCGAAGATGGCAACCAATGATGTCTTCGAAGATCATAAATCTTAATAATATCAAAGGAACAAACAAGAATCATATCACTACCACAAATATAAGGAAAAGAGAAGCGAAAGTTGTTCCGAAAGAACCCAGAAAAAGGAAAAGGGGAAGTGTAATCTTGGGATTGGTCAGACTGGCGTGTTGGATTTTTTTTTTACAAGCTTTTAAGGAAAGCATTATCCAAAATACCAAAGAATTTTTTTTCCACCACAGCGACAAATCTTAGTATCTTTCCACTAAAATTTATTCATCTACTGTACTCTGTTCTCCATACTTAAAGAAAGTATTTCAAGCGTGATCTTGGAATGCTTTCTTGAAATAGGACTTGGAACTCTTACTATGCTCTATTCAAGATGTGCTCGGTATGACTTCACCACCTGATTTAGCTGTGCTGCCTAGAGATGGGCATAATCTTATAATTTCCATAATCGAATGATTAATAACCCAGTTATTTCAATAATCGAAAAGAAGGCAATAAAAAGATTCTTTAACACGATGGAATATCCTCTGGACTTCAACTTTGTGGAAGACATTTTATATTACAACTGCAGGGACTTTCTAGGAACTAAACAACAGGAGGAGGCACTGCAAATTATGGTGTGGCCACCCCAATCACCTGACTTAAACCCAATAGTGTTTTCATGAGATCATCTGGACCATGAAATCCGTGAAGTCTTCCCATCTTCACAAAATTTATGCGGAACTTTGCAGTTCACTTGGAATAATGTAACTCAAGACAATATTATAAAATTAATTACCAGAATGTCACGTCTGTGTGAGGCAGTGATAGAATCTCGTGAAGGATATTTTTATGAAAAATCAGTATAGTTGTTAATATTAATCATTTGAATATTTTTTGCTGGAAATGTTTCAGTGCTTAATAAAAAAATCTTAAAATACTTTTAAGCGGGAGTGTACATCCCAATTTCAAACTGAATTGAGTGGCTGAGTCTAAAGTTGCTCCATACCCACGGTAAGTATACACTGTTGTCATATACCTCTCTGAAATTGCAAATTGAATCCGACTTTATGTTCTCCAAACCCAAAAGAAGTGCATGATACACATTAACTTAATTGGCAAAAGAACTATTTTATTTTTCGAATAAAATTTATGCGGTTATCTAACTGTTCAACTTTGTTAGAAGCTGCACCACTCACCTAACATCTTAGCAACATGGAAAACAGCCTGGAAAATAAATAAATCCCCAAAGCATCGCACAATAAGTGTTATTGAACAAACACGAGCATCAGAGCACTCGTTTTCAGTATTACCAAGATCCCACCATCACTGGCCATAAAAGATAATATTGCCGACCCTGGAACAACTTTTGTGACTATTGGGTCCTTCGAAAATTATGTGGCTTGGTTCTAAAAGGGCCAATGTCAGTTTTTATGCGTCGGTCATTTTAGCATAAGAAAGACATCAAAATAACAGTTCAATCACACTGCAAACAGTATGCACAAAAACTGGCTTGACTCTTTTAAAACTAAGCCACAAGGAAGCTCCAGGCTTCTGTTTCACAAACATAAATATATTAAATAATAATAAATAAAATAAAATAAATTATCTGACTCTCTCCTAACGCAGTTATCTATCCGGCTGACCTTTAAATTTTTTCAGAACGAGAATGAAAATTTCACCCTCATTCATTTTACTTTCACCTCTGATATAGACCTCAGTTAGTCCTCGTGGACCAGTTGGTAGGATCGCAGTCTTCCCCACACTGGGTGGAAAAGGTCATCGAGTCCCATCGATGACTTGATGAATTTTCATGGGCCTTTTTCACAAGATCACTGAGTAAATCGGTCTCAGGCAAGGGTACCATTGTTTTTTCTCCCAAAAACTCAGGTTTCTCGTCCCGGCAAATAGATAAATCGACCACAGAACACACGCAATTTAGACAGTATAAACGGAACAAAATGGCCTTAGCTGCTGATGCTCCTAAAATTCTACAACTGCTTGGCACTGATCACTCTCTCGAAGTTGATATCATCTGCAAATTTTGCTATTATATCCTGTATCATTTCGTAGATGCCATTTAGCTCTAAGATTAATTAAGAATTAATCTTGGAAGCTACTAAGCTTTTCATACTAACTAAGAAATATACTTCAAGATATAGGCCTAAATGGATTTCAGATGAACTAATAAAACTCGTGGCAGATAATAAAAGCGCACGGGACGCATATTAACTTTCTGGCGACTCAGAAGCTTATGGTAGATATAAACTATTCTGTAATCAAGTCACAAAAGAGGTCAAGCAAGCGAAGGCAGATTACGAGAAATCTTTGGCAAAGGATGCAAAGAAAAATAGCAAAGACTCCTTTACATATTTAAACTCAAGAAGGAAGGGGATGAATCCGATTGGTCCACTTGATATTGATGGTTTGACCGTTGGTGATCCTGCTCAGGTAGCTGACAAACTGGATGAGTATTTTGCATCTACATTTACAAGTGAGAAATTCTTTTGGGAGATGGAGGACAGAAGCTTATTAAACTGTAACAGGGAGCTTAATCATTTGGTAATAACTGAGAAAGTGGAGGAGAAATTGTTGAAGTTAAACATCAGAAAGGTGCCTGGGGTGGATAGGATCTGTCCAATTATATTAAGGGAGCAGCGAGAGAAGTAAGCAAACCCTTAACACAATTATGAGAGCATTCTTGGATTCAGGGGAGGTCCTAGCGGACTTGAGATATCGATGTATTCCCATTCACAAGGTGAGGTTGCCTGTGGTCACAAAGGAACTGGATTCAAAAAATAATTTTGATGTCATACACTGTACTTGGATTTCAGAAAAGCTTTTGATACTGTTGCACATAAAAGACTGTTGTGCAAATTGGGGCAGTGTGGCATTAAGCGCAAGTTGCTGCTATGGATAAAGTGTACAGTGTATTCGTGTCTAGCGGCACCAGGGGTTCCCCCATCTCGCTAAATACTGCTGTGGATAAAAGAATGGTTGAGTGGAAGAAGACAGAGAGTGGCAATCAATGGGCACTACATTTTGAGGGCTAATGTTATTCCTGAAGTCCCGCAAGGTTCGGTGTTAGGCTCATTGTTGTTTTCTATATTTTTCAATGATATTGATAAAGGCATGTCAGACTTAATGTCCAAGTTTGCAGATGATAAAAAGGTTGGCACGGTTGTTAATGACAGAAATGACAGTATGATACGACAACAGGATCTGGAAAACTTAGGTAGATGGGCTGAAAAGTGGCAATTGTAGTATAACATTGACAAATGCAAAGAACTGCGTGTGGGTAGCAGTAGTCCCAGAGTAACATACCAACTATGTGGTACTACACTCAGAATAGTAGAAAATGACAAAGATCTGAGGGTAATTGTGCAATCAGATATGGAGTTTTCTGAGCAATGCAGACGGGCTTCCAGGACAGCTCATGGGGTAAATGATGTACAGGAAATTTGCTAGCAAGGATAAGGAGGTGATTATCCCAATGTATATGGCAATGGACAGATCACATCTTGGGTACTGCATACAGTTCTGGAGGCCTCATTTTAGGAAAGATGTAGAGTTGCTAGAACGAGTACAGAGAAGGGCAATAGGAGTGGAGAGGAGAACAAAGGGGTGCTCTTTCGAAGGAAAGCTTAAGTTCTGCAAATTGCAGCGTGGGAAGACTAGGTTGAGCTAGTCTTTCCACGAATGGGTGGGTTGAGCACGCTGAATTCTGATGGGATTCTTCCACTTGTTCAGACCACACACGAATTAAAATTGAGAAAGGACGGTTGCAAAATAGATGTGCGGAAGTTGGCCTTCCAGTGAGTGGTTGATTGCTGGAACAAACTGCCATCTGTTGTAAAAGTTGATAGGTTAAATAAATTATAGAAAGAACTAGAGAAACCGTTGGAGGGAATGAATAAATGAAATGGAAATGTTTTTTTCTGGTTGATGCTGCATACGTTTTCTTCCTTGCATCATATGCCACTACTAATGCCAAAAAACCCGAGTTTCCAGGAGAAAAAATCATGCTATCCTCGTCTGAGACTAACTAACTCAGCCACGTTGTGAAAAAGGCTCATAAAAATTCCTCTCATCATCGACGGGAATCGAACTGAGGTGTTTTCCACCAGGTATAGGAAGGAGGGCGATTCTGCAAACTGTGCTAACCACAAGGGCAAATTTACTAATTAAGCGCAGAGTAATTTTCCACTTTGAATATATGATACTCGCACTTCATTAATTTAGAGCACAAAGCACACGTAACTCCCTTTGCTTTCAAATAACAATGGCTATGCTCATATGATAACACAACTGTGTACAGGTCGCCATAGTAACGCATAAGTTTACTACCATCCCGGTCTGTAAAGGGACATATCATTCTCGCATATTTTGAGGAATATATACAAAATATATACAGTATAAAGGTATATAATAGTGTGGTTTTAAAATATGTATAACTATCCCTTTGGTCTCTAAATGATGATTGGCACACTGAGAGAGGTCCGGGCGTGCATATCCTGCAGTATATATAAGGACTCTAGCCACCACAAGCGGTTTCTACAAGTATTGTGATGGGATATCCACCAGCGTGTGAAGCAAGTTTATAGGAAGCGATTTCTAGAAGAAAACATCTGTGCTCAAGTGGTGTGAAACATAGATACCCCCAGCTTATTATTACGATACTTTTACGCAGAGAACTGAAGAAAAACTAACAGTATTCCTTCTGGTCAACTGCTTACCAACTTAAAATCAAAAACAACATTTTTCTTTTTTTTTTAAATCCGATGATTCGAATAACCGAAATAGTCGATTAATAGAGACTGGAAAAGAACTCCTTTTCTCCTTCTTTCAAAGAATTCTATTATAGTTTTCGATTAATCGAATTCAGATAATCGAATACACAGACAAAGCAAATCTTTGAGAGTTTTCTGTAGTATTAATAAGTTGTCTATGGTACATTATCTGTATTATGGCGATAATCGTTATTAATGTCCAAATGCATAAACAGAAATGTAATAATTTATTTTCTTGGTCATCTTGTATTCAGCTGGTCCTAGCTTTGCTTATTGGTGAGAACACGCTTTAAGCAAAGGATTGCAAGAGATATCCAGTTGTCGCGTTTCTTGATGAATATTAGATGAATCCAAGAGAGATGGAGGTCCAACGTGTCGCCATAATTCTAAGATAGCGCAGTTCATGTGAGCTGGACGTAAATTATTAGCGAACACAGAATGTCTGCCTCGTCACAGGCCTTCACCAATACGTCCACACATGGACTCGCATATTCTGTTGGTCATAATTAAGAAAACAATAGAGTTTTGTGTGAAAGTTGCGCGCGCAGATTATGAAGAGATCTCGCAGTGATGCAAACAGACTGTTATGAATAACAAACTGCTCTCACTTCTGGCTGTTTGTTATTTATAATTCTAGTGGTATCTTCCGTCCACAAACTTGTTTGCATATAAATTAGTCCCGAGATTCTCGGGATAAAACAGTATTGATTTTTGTCCACGAACTTCGTTTCATTTTAAACCTCCAATTAGCCAGAATAATACCCTCAGGGTTATTCAAAGATACAAAGACCATCGCAAGCAACATGTCGTTTCTATGCAGACATATAAAACCTTCAGAATTGCCTTTTAAAAGCAAAAATAAAAAAAGATTTTGGCTTTTTCAGGAAATTTCATAATGTCTCGTTTTCATTTAGTCCAGGACTATCGAAATCAATTGAATAAAGCTATATTTAAAACTGAACCATCCAAGAAAAGTTTTTGTTTATACTCGGGAACAGCCTCGAAGAAGTAGTGTCAGTTAATTCTTTGTGGTGGCAAACATAAAACAGCGCGCAGTTAAAGAAACGTATGCTTGGTGAGGCTAAAAATACGGTTCCATTAATTTGCTCATCTTGAACACATTTAGATGACTTTGAAATTGAACTCAATAGTTTTCTTTTTTGGCTCCGTTATACAAATTGCAAAAAAAAAGTTTCAATTGACCCCTGTCTCTCCTACTTTGCTGATACTCATTCCAAAAGAATTTTCAAAAAGAAAGTTTACTTTTATAGTTGGATTCGACCTATATTTGGGACTACGACCACCACCACCATTCTCCACGTGAGATTATTTCTACCACAATGTACGTATAAATCTTCCAGATACCACAATCTGTTATTAATTTTTTCCCAATTATCTATCAATATCAACACCTTGTCTTCCCAATAGTCATTCAAATAGATGATAAAGTCCCTTTCGATTTATTGATGGAGTGTCAATACGAAGTGAAGAGTTACGTTTGTTATAAATTGAGATGGCGCAGGTTTGGCACAATATAAAAGACGTATCGGGAAATGACATGTCTTGAAAAATCGAAAATGCACAACCTCAAAGTTTGTGGGTGCGTCTTCTTCAGGCAAACAAATGATCTCGAATCTTTTTTACCATTTCGGAAAGCGAAATATTTGAGAAACTGTCATTCGACATCCCAAACACTTGAATGTCAAATTTTTCTCGTCACATATGTCTCTCTCTTTTCTGCGCAAAACACCCCCGGAAAAATCGATTTTTTATAGTCCGGGATGAACAGCATCACCTGAAGGCTCGATCTGTGGAGTTTTGTAGCAAACGTGACATTGGCAGCACGTGGGCACAGAATAAATTTCATTTGCGCCATCTATCAATGATACCAAATGCAATAGATGGCTTCTATAGATAGGACTGCACACCGACACAGAGTTGTCTGCTTCCCCCCTTGAATTTTTAATTCAAATCTAATGTCCGATGCGATGTACCTTCACTTATTCATTGAAAATCTACGAAAAGCCAACTTCTCTTCAGCTATAGAAAAACATCCTTCGAAGTTGAAGCGCAAAATAAAAAGTACGGTTAAGATGCGGATGGAGTCTTGGAGTTTTGAAAGGTTGCAGGATATCCTGTTAAAAATTCAAGCGGTACAAGAGACAGAAAGGAACTGGAGTAGAATGGCGATGTTCTTTTGTCTGCACGCGCCACTCTTAAGAATTTAAAAAAATGGGTTTATGGAATCTGTGATAACCGTAAGATGCATGATTTAGATAAGATACTTCGTTTTTATGCTCGCAATTTTTCTTCAGAATTCTCTCTAGAAAAGTCATTTTTGGTGTGATTATTTCTATTTTTCAAAATATTCCAGCGTTAAAAAAATTTATTCGATAAACATTAAAATTCTACACTCATTTCGTTTTAATAAAAATTGAGAGATAATAAATTAAACAAAATGGTGGTGGTGTAGTGAAGAATAAATGAAAATACCCGAAATAGGAGAAAATAAGAATTAACCACCGATGCCCCATCTTTTCAAGGGGAAGCTAAGAAATACTACTTTCGCCCTTCGCTCAATCCATCAGGCGATGGGCGAACGTAGTATTTCAATAACATCTCAACTGAGAAGACTGGGTTGGGCGGCTGTAGCCCCAACACTACGTAACTTTATGTTTTATGTTTGACACTTGGAGAGTTCCAAATGTCAAACACAAAATAAGGCTGAAAACTATAAACTAAACTAAAATGGCTTTCTTAGAGATGTTGTCCCTCTGGAATGGGTCCCCCAGAGGATCCTGGCCAGGATCCTTTTTTGAGACGTATTGTCTCTAAAGGACAGAGTCTCTTTTGAGACAGTACACGCCTTACATGGACTGGCCCACTTTCCCGTGGTGTGGACGAGTACCCATATTCATCTGTCCAGGTGATTGATGCTTCTGGGTAGCCAAGCGTCCAGAACATAACAACAGAACACACACATAATATACACAAACCTACACCAATCACATTTCTGGCCCTTGTATAGTGCTACTATTCTTCACAGAGATACGATGCGGAGTTGGACTGATGTCCTAGGATGCGCCCTTTACATGTCCACATGTCCTTTCTTAGAGGTGTCAGAAGTAAAATACGAAAAATACCAGAAATGTAGCTGAAAATGTTTAAAATACCAAAATTAAACTCCAGATATGTCTTTCCCGAGTTCAAATTGCCAACTCCCCTGCTTTAAAGGTTAAAAAGTAACCTACAGCCATTATCAACCCACTGGAGGATGGAAGCCTCCTCAACAGATCGTCCTGAAGGAAATGGACCATAATCTGGCACACTGGTCCAGTGCAGGTTGGTAGATCGACCATATTTAGCAGTCAGGGGATTGAACCCCAGTCTACTCAAAGAGCGTGTGCTGCTTATTTGATTAATTTTTATTTTATTTTTGTGTCTTTTAATTTTTATTTATTTTTATATTTAGTCTGTTTATTTTTATTTTGATTATTTTATTTATTTTTAATAACGTTTATTACTGATTATTTTTTAAGTTTTTATTTAATTTTATTAGTTATTTTTAATAAATAAAATAATCAAATTTATTGAAAATAAATAGTTTTTTTTATTTTAAATAAATAAAAAAATATTAAATTATTTTTATTTATTTTCATTTTTATATTTCACTAATTAATCATTAATAATCATTTATCTATTTATATTGATTAATCATTTATATTTATTATTTATCAGTTTTTATTCGTCAGATTTTGTTTATTGGTTAAACATTGCCCAAAAGGATAATAAAATACCGAATAAATTATGCTAAATAGGTATTTTCGTTTGAAATGCCAATTTAAATGGACCAATCAGGCGCACTTCCTATGACGAAACTCACATCGTTACGTCACATCCGTTACTCCTTATTCTCTGAGTGTGACTTCATAAAGAATAATTGCGAAGATAATTGAAGCGAATTGTAAATATTCTCTTCGAACGCTATTCCGCTACGGATATTTGCGATTCCGTTAGCGTGTTAACGGAGAAATTAGATCGTAAAACGGCGCGTTCGTTTCTACAATTTATTTATTTATTTATTTGTTTATTTATTTGTTTGGAATAATTGCATTTTGACAACGATATGAGCAGGCACAACACTGATCTTCGTGAATGATGGATTCTTCGGCATCCTGCTCCATCACGCGCAATCTAATTACGCATTAATTAATAATTTCACAATTTCTCCATTTCCTCCCTCCCTCCTTCCCTCCCATTTGTATAAATTACAGTTGCGAGCAAAATAAACAGCGTTCTCTGATTAAATTACGGCCACGAGAATATCGGTTGCGAGCGAATTTAATTTACAAAATGAAGTCGACACAAAACGACGTTCCTCCCTGAATAGCGTTGAGGCTTCAACTATGGAAAGAGAGTAAGAGAGAAAGAGGATTAGAGAAAGAGAGAAATGTATGCATGGACAGAAATAGAGAGAGAGAAAGATATACGTAGACAGTAAAAGAGATACAGACAGACAAAATGTGAAAAAAAAATAATCTAAAATGACACAGGAAGCTAGAGAGAACAAAATTGAGAGAGATAAGAGGGGACGAGAAGAAGAAAATGAGAAAGAGAAGAAGAAAAACAGACAGAGAGAGAGATAAATAAAAGTGGGTGAAAAGGGGAGAAAAAGCCTGTATGCGAGAGAAAAAATAAATTGATGGAGTACCTGAAAGAGAGAATCACAAAGGGAAAGACCAGATGAGAGAGAGAGAGAGAGAGAGAGAGAGAGGTAGAAAGAGAAAGAGAAGAGATAAAATTAAGGGAGATAGAAGCAGAAAATTAAAGTGAGAAAAATCGAGACTAGAGAGAGAGAGAATAAGAAAATGAGGAAGGGAAAAAGAGAGTGAGAAAATTAGGAAGAGAAAAAAAAGAGAGAATCACAAAGAAAAAGAGACAGAGAGAGACAGACTGAAAAGACAGAGAGAGAGAGAAAGAGAAGAGATAAAATTAAGGGAGACAGAAGCAGAAAATTAAAATGAGAAAATCGAGACGAGAGAGAGGGAGAATGAGATGAGAAAATGAGGAGGAGAAAAAAGGAAGAGAGAGAGAAAGAGAGAGAGAGAGAGAGAGAGAGAGAGAGAGAGAGAGAGAGAGAGACAGACAGACTGAAAGAGAGAGGGAGAATGAGAAAATGAGGAGGAGAAAAAAGGAAGAGAGAGAGAGAGAGAGAGAGACTGAAAGAGAGAGGGAGAATGAGAAAATGAGGAAGATAAAAAGGAAGAGAGAGATAGGCTGAGAGAGAGAATGAGAATATGAGGAAGAGAAAAGGAGAGAGAGATAGAGAGAGAGAGAGAATCACAAAGAGAAAGAGAGATTGAGGGAGAGAAAGAGAGAGAGACAAGTTAAAATTAAGGGAGATAGAAGCAGAAATTAAAGTGAGAAAATCGAGATGAGAGAGAGAGAAAGGATGAGGAAGGAAAGAGAGAGAGAGAATCACAAAGAGAAAGAGCAAGAGAGAGAGAGAGAGAGAGAGACAGACAGACAGAAAAAGTGAGGAGAGACTGAGAGAAAAAGAATGAAGAAGGGAAAAGAGGGAGAGAATCACAAAGAGAGAGGAGAGACAGAGAAAGAGAGAGAATGGGGAAGGAGAGAGAGAGAGAGAGAGAAAGAGAGATGATAAAATTAAGGGAGATAGAAGCAGAAAAGTAAACTGGGAAAATTGGAGAGAGAAAGAAAACGGGAGAAGGAAAGAATGAGAAATTGAAAGAGAGAGAATCAGAAATGGGGAAAGAGAGAGAGAACGAAAGAGACAAGAAATAAAACAGAGAGAGAGAGGAAAAGAGAAATATCGAAAACTACAGAAAATGGCAATTTGTGGGTGTATTAAATTACTCAGAAGAAAATACGTACAACCCTGTCAAAAGTATTAGATACTAATGATTTGCTGAAGGTCATCGCGGTGACCAATATTGTTCAGAATCGCTTCAGTTATGAGCCACTCATTGCATGCATTTGAAAATTCCGCGAGAGTACAGTGGAAACCACCAATCACTCATTTCGAGAGAGAGATCTGGGTTCGAATTCCGTCAGAGACTGGAAGAATTGTTAAATGTTTCCTCAATCGGGGCTGTACTTGCTTCAACTGGGGACATTTGTAACAAGTGAGGAAGGGAGAGAGAGAGAGAGAGAGAGAGAGGTGGGGCGACAACTTATAGAACGGATTTGGGTCACAGCTTTATAGCGCCATCTGCCCACATCGGGACCTTTTTACAAATATTAAATCTATCACCCTCGAATAAAAGGCAACTTATACATCCCTCATTATTCAGTAAACACCTCTAACTTTTGCCAACACAGTGTATATCACCAAAAGATTGTTTATTTCGAGAAAGGTCAAAGCTTATGACAGTTAAAAATGCTTATCCCTGATATACGGGCGCCATTACTCTGGGGTAATTCCCCAAAATGGATATATTTTGGAAAAAAAAATCGTACAGATAGAGAGAAAGACTTACGCTCTTCCATTTGAACTAAATAGAACGAAAAGAGTAAAAAATTCATTCCTCTCGATGTTCGCTCAACTACAATACAATTGTTATTTATAAAATCCGGCTTCTTACTGAAGTATTTCTTAAAGAAGTGCATTTGCCGGTGGAAAACTATAAATGCAAAGAGAGAGAGAGAGAGAAATTATTTATTTACATCTTTGGCGATAGAAATGATTTATTCGGTCTAGGATTATTAAGAAAAATTCCGCCAGAAAGTGTTTCTCACCAGGTAGCGCCTTTGTAGAGGAGAAAAGCAGCAGATATGAAAAATCATTTGGCAGAATGCTCCCGTTTGAAATATGATCTTAATTGAACATCAAGGAGAAGGCACAACTTGAGTATTAATGCCTCAGCCGTAATCTTAACACTTAAATGATGTTATTCTAATTAGACATCCTTAATTGGTTCCTCGAAGGGCAATCATTTTGCCACGGTGGAGTCAGTTTGCAACTCTTAATGAACCCAAGAAGCAAAACTCGAAGTTGATGGGGTAATGTTGTGTGTCTAACGCCGGGACTAGTTTGCCGCTAATGTAAGTGGAAATATCGAAACAAACTTATGCAAATGAGCTCGATTTTCTCCCGAATCGAGCAGACGCCGGATTCGTATTAGTTCGAGTTATGAGAAATGCTTGCTCGAAGGCTTCTTCGATTCTTAATAGCCAACAGAGAGGTGTTAATATTAATGGTAATCCTTTTTTCTGTTTGTAAAAAGCAAATCTCAAAGTAGGCCAAGCTGAGCAAAACATTTTTATGACTCTGACCTTCTTCGGTATATGGTACCAAAGAGGTCAGAGTCCCCCTCCCCCGTGTCTGTTCCAAAATCAGAAAACGAGTTCCCTATTTTAAAACAGCAGCAGAGAGGGGATAAACATTCTCCCTTTTGCTGCTGTTTTCAAATCGGAAACTCATTTTCTGATTTTAGAACAGCGAGGGGATCACTAAGCTAAGTAAAAAGCAACCGGTGGGAGGGGCTAGGCCTGTCAATCACTACTACTCTCAACGAACGATCAGCAGACCTTTATTTTTTAATTTACACTTTCAATGTTTGCTGTTCAAAGAGCGTTTCCACTACTTTTTGAACAGCCCTTTAAAAATACATAAACTTTGTCTTTTGGACTGAAACATTTCAAATTTTGCATTTTAACAACGTACTTGATCTTGTCAAACGTTTTCTTTATTTTTTTAATGATTGGTAGTGTACTCGCGATAAAAAAAAAAATCGCACAAGATAAATGCCTCTGTCACAATAAGAAAAATTCCAGTTTTCTTCAATTTCCGTGTTTTCACAAGCAGCCTCCATTTTGGGCATTTCTGCTAACACGAGCTCTTGTAAACAAAAATCGATCGGACTGATGTCAACCCTTACAACGCCCGTCCCTTCTTTTCATCTTTAATTAATATCTGAATAAATAAACATTAGAGACACCGACAATGCTGACACGAGTAAAATGTTTGAAGTATATCTTAAAGGGATTAGTTGCTAATGGCTAAGCCCTAAATGCGATTATATTCGCGCAGGATGGCAAATAAGTCAGTTATGATGGAAGAGAACGCGTCTACAATTCATTACTCGCAGATAGTCTGCAATTTAATCCGCTTAGATAAATTTTATATAAATACTAATGTCTGTTGTGGTCCGTTGCCGGGGGCCCCCTCGTAAGAGAGTAACCTGTATGCTCAGTCAGTTTTTGGACTTTAGTACAGAACCGGTTCCCCCCTCTCGATAATCCTGTATACATTTGAATCGCAGAGAAGACCTCACCTGTTTGGAGTCTGTTCAAAGTTTCAAATGCGTTTCTACAACGATAAGGAGATTACCATTCTTTGTTTAGAACTCAATGAAGGCGGTTGGTCTTTGAAATCAAATCACAACACCGCCGAAAGGAGGCCAAAAAAAACGCGTCGAATAATTCCTCCATAAACCTGGTGCATCTGTGGGTTTTCTAATCCTCACGACGAACTCTGGTGATGACTTCTGCAACAGTTTTCGAGTAATTCTCGTGCGCTTTTCATCCCTAGCAAACGCGAAGACTTTTTTATGACTCTTTAAAGTATGGGAGTTGGGATATAAATTAGTGGAAGTTATTTCTCCGATAGATGTCACTACTTGGTGACAATATCGGGTCGTCTCAATCTTCACCTGTGAAAGCATTGTTTTGAAAAGAATCCTTTTTTCTTTGATGGTGGCCGAGATTCTTCTCATCTCAGGAGGATGCAGTTGTAGATTCCGGGAGTGTGTCCTGAAGGCGGGGAGGGAAATCTGACAGCGTTCTAATTGCTCTCTTGATGTACCTCCAAATTCACTGATTCGATTAACGCGCGTAGTAAAAATGTGTGTGTCTGTGTGTGTATACAAGAAGTGTAAGCAGCGCTCCATCGTATTGACTGCTTCAGAGCAGAGACAAGTGCACGAATACAATGGACTACTTTTCTTTTAACTTTTTCAATCAACTCACGATTTTGTTTTCTGTGTTCGGATCAAATCAGGCTTTCGGGTTTTGAATCAAATTAGGATTTCTTGTTTACGAATCTGATCAGGATTTGTTATGTTTCTAATCAGATTAGCAATTTTTTATGTTTCCAATCAGATCAGGATTTTTGCTTTCGGTTTTGAATAAAATTAAGATTTCGGTTTTTTTTTTTTTTTTTTTTTTTATGTGAACCCCAAACACGAGAGGGATTAGAAGCTACAGTACTTAGTACCGTGCTTGAATGAATTTTATAAGGGTTGAAATCAACTAAGTCGTCTTTGTCCCACTGGAGAATTACCTGAAGATCGGCATTTAAGGAATTGGCAGCAGATTTTCGAGAAGTTGAAGCTGATTGATCAGGACAAGGTTTCTCAAAATGGAAAGTTGAATGCAATGCGCTATCATCGGCAAAACTATGGATAGGATTTCCAGTCAATGGAAGAAGGTCATTGATATACAAGACGAAAAGAGTCGGGGAAAGAATTGAACCTTGGGGGACACCGGCATTAGTGGAGAAGTTAGAAGACAGAGAGCCATCTACCATCACCCTCAGTGAGCGATCAGAGAGAAAACTGGATAACCAATTACTAAAAACAGTTGGCAAACCATAAGATGGAAGCTTGTTTAGAAGACCTTTATGCCAAACACGATCAAAAACCTTGGAGATGTCAAGAGCAACTGATTGTGTTTCACCGAACTTTTCCATTAAATTAGTCCATAAATGGGTAACATAAGCCAGAATATCTCCAGTGGATCGACTCTGACGGAATCCATACTGGCGATCGTTGATCAGACGGAAGGTTTCTAGGTAGTTTAAGAGTTGGCGGTTAATTGATTTCTCCATTACTTTAGAAAGAGTAGAAGTAATTGCAATGGGACGATAATTGAATGGGAAGGATTTGTCACCCTTTTTAGGAACTGGCTGGATATGAGCAAATTTCCAAGCAGAAGGAAAACACCTTTGGAATAACAAAGTGAAAAAAGGCGGCAAAGAATAGAAGAAAGTTCAGGAGCACAGGTTTTGAGAACAAATGGAGAAATATCATCGGGACCTGGAGCTTTCTTAGCATCAACATTCGTCCAAATCCTTCTAACATCCTTTTGACGGAAGACCACAGGAGGCATTGAATGGCGCGTGTTGGGAATAGTGGGAGGTGTTTTACCAAGTTCATTAATACATGAGTTGGAAGAAAAATGGGATGCTAGAAAGTCAGCTTTATCCTTGGCTGAAGTGACAACAGAACCATCTGGTTTGGACAGAGGTGGAAGCACAGATGGGCAAAAGATGCGGCCAATAGCTTTGGCAAGAGACCAGAATGCTCGGCTACCATTAGGGAAAGAAGCAAGTTTTCTAAAAGAAGAAAAGAAATCTCGGAGGTCATCCCATTTTGCGTTCTTTTAATGCCAAACAACACAAAGTTGGGCATTCCATGAATTAAAGGTCCAATTGGAGAAGAGACAATCACCAAGTTGTGATCTCAAGTGACTAAAGGACCTCCCACTTCAACCCTGTACTTAGAATGGTTGTTTGTGAGAAAACGATCAAGCGTGTTGGCTTCATGGTTAGGATTGTCCGGTATTCTTGTAGGTAAATGAACAATCTGTGCAAGGTCATTAGTAATTGCAAAAGCCTCAGCATCTCGACCAGCTGGGTCGGTGTGACTAGAAAACGGAAGCCAGCTGGAGTTGTGAATATTAAAATCACCAAGGAAAGTTACCTCACTGTTAGGAAAGTTGGACTGGAGAGAGTCAAGTTGCAAAGAAAGGAAGTCAAAGAGCTCTTAGTGGAGTTGCGAGAACGGTAGAGACAACAGGTCAATTTGACACAATGAGGTAGGGAGATTTTAAGCCAGAGAAGATCGAAGAAAGGAGATTCCAAACTGCCAAGTCTCTGACAGGAAATATCAGAACGGACATATGCACAAGTACCACCTTTGAGGCGAAAGGAATCATACTGAGAATAATTTGGGCAACTGAGATGAGTAGTATTTGAATCAACCGATAACTGAGATTCTGTCAGAAAAAGTACATGGGGTTTGGCAGACTGCAAGTGGAAATGGACATCGTTGAGATTGGAATTGAGACCACGTATATTTGTGAAATGAATGAGGAAGTGCTTGGGAGGTTTAGATCTTTTCGCAGATAAGCTTGCTCTATTAGTTTGAAAATTCATGGTGTATTCAATAGTAAGAAAACGTGGTTGGACATGCTGTATGAAGTATTGAAATTTTTGGATATGGCGTACACATGGTAAGAATATACCCAGATCCTTGACATAACGTGGCCTCGACAATGCTCCCCACATACACACTACTCACACTCCCTCCAGTCATTATCTGGCAGAGTAGAGGTAGCAAGATTATACACTAGCTGATCCGGAAGCTTCCTAGAGAGTTACCAATAGGTTCAGTCCGGTGTACTAACTAGCGGCCGGCCTGCGAACACCGTTTTAGAGCTGTACCCTCGAAATGTAAGGAATATTGGATCTCGCCACGACATTCATCATAACCTCAAAAATCATCAATCATACTGCATGATGGAAGAGATAGGGAATGGTTGACCAGAACTTAGCTCTGGAGACTAAACATGGGTTCCACCACTTCAAGCCTCCAATAAGCAAAGTGGTGGTATTTCACCAGTTGATGAGAGTCATCTACCACCTAGTACTGTCTGGTAACATTGAGGGGGCAGCATTCCTCCATGTGGTGTGGGCACCACACCTCGACCCCTGCTTACGTTGGTTCACACCGGGGTGGTCACCCACCATGTACTTGTGCATTGAGGTTATACCCAGGATTACTAACAGTCCCACCATCGTGAAGGTGCAAGCAGAGGATTTGGCTGTCACAGACCGTCCGGACTTCGCCGAAATTCGGTCCACTTGACTTGAGTGTCACCCGAATATCAGTTCCATCAGCGTTTTAGACTCCGAGGTAGCAAGTACGCCTTGTCTGGTATATCTGAGGGAATGTCTGTGACAACCTCAAGGACTAGTTTAGAATCAGATCAGGATTTTTTATGTTTCTAATCAGAATCAGACAAGGATTTGTTATGTTTCTAATCAGACCAGGATTGGATTTTTGCTATCGGTTTTTGAATCAAATTAGGATTTATTGTTTCGACTGAAATCAAGATTTTTTATGTTTCTAATCAGATCAAGATTTGTTACATTTAGAATGAGACAAGGATTCGTTGTTTATAATCAGACCAGGTTTTGTTATATTTAGAATCAGATCAGAATTTGTTACGTTTCTAATCAGATAGGGATTTGTTATATTTAGAATGAGACAAGGATTTTTACGTTTTGAATCACATCAGGATTTTTGCTTTCGAATCTGATCAGGATTTGTTTGTTTCTAATGAGATCAGGGTTTGATGTTTTTAGAATGAGATCAAGGTTTTGCTATATGTATTTGGATCAAATTAAGATTTGTTTTTTTTCGAATCAGATTAGGATCCGTTATGGTTAGGATCAGACCATGATTTGTTTCTAATCAGATCAGAATTTTTGGTGCACCATTTAAAATAAAATCAGGATTTCCATTTCTTGTTTGTTCATTTTTTCCGTCAAATCAGGATTTTTTCTCCTTATATTTCGATTCCGATCAGAATGTTTTTCGTGTATCGTTTTGAACTAATCAATATTTTCGTTCTATCTGCTAGGAATCAGGATTTTAGAGTGCTGTTTCCCAAATCAGAATATGACCGTTGGTTTCCAATTAAGGATTTTATTGATGACTTTCAGGATTTGCCTATCGGTATCGAGTCGATTTAGGATTTGATTTGATCATCAACAAATCACCATTGATTTACGACGACCCTCATAAAATAAATCAATCGGTGATTTCCAGTGGACCGAATTAATTGTTTCCTTTCTCCAAATTAAACATCCCTCTCTCCTCCTTATGCAAAAGAAAATGAGGGTGAGATGGACCGATATTGAGAGGAAACGATCAGTCCTGCTTAAAGAGGTTTAATTCAGACTTAAACAAAGATAATTGAAGCACTAAAATACGCAACAAAGTTTTAAAAGGCATTAATTAGAAGGAAGAGCTGTCATTATTTATCGTGCATGCTCAACATCTCGAGAGGTGAGCAATTAATTTCTCAAGCAGCCACGAGTTGTTAAGCGAAATTAAGGAGCTCGTCACACACGCACACACACACACACACACACAAACGACCAATTCCTTTGTTTTGCTTAAATAAGATCAAGCGGCGCATGCTACATTAGCGATAAATTAAGAGCAGAAGCGAATCATGGAATCATTATTTCAAACTCTGAAATTGGTGTCAATATCGGCGGGATGGCTCTGTCAAACGGATGATAAACGCCTCGTGGAGTCACTAATGGATGCCTTTGAAGCTAACAATGAGCATGCTGCAATAGCGCCGTTCTCCCCCCACCCCCACAGTCTGGAATTCTATTGCTATAAAACCAACGGTTGACTGACTCATTGAACAATGACTGAACAACGTTGTCATTTCAATAATCGCTGTATTGAAATGAAATTACCATCGTTTCATTAGTCCTCTCGAACGCATTTTAATAACCAACGGACATTTTAAGTCATCTGAACCACCATTGTGAAAGCCGATCCTCTTTTTACTCGCAATGACTTCTTCAACTGACTGAGCAACGTGCACGTGGCTATTTTAGAAGTCATTGCGAATATCGGACAGTAATAACAGTCACGTGAACATTGTCTAGTCATTTTAAGAGGTCATTATAAAGCTGGTGACTGTTAAAAGTGTTCAGTCATTTTCGTAATCATTTTGGACACTGTTCAGCCATTTCAATTATCGCAGGAATCATTGTAAACATTGTTCAGTCATTTCATTGGTCACTTTGAACATTGTTCAGTCATTTCATTGGTCACTTTGAACATTGTTCAGTCATTCGCTATTTATTGTGAATGTTTCGAGTCATCTGATTACTCTCGCCAACGTCCTCTAGTCATTTCAAGTATTTACAGCGAACATTGTTCAATTAGCAGAGCTAGCAGTCAATGTGAATGTTGTCAGTGTTTAATGGTCATTTCATTGTGAACATTGCTAAGTCAAGTCACTTTAATCCTTGCTTGTCATTTTTAATGTTACTGAATTTTAAATGTTGTCACTGTTAAGTCCTCATAATTTTAATTGTTGTCACTGTTGAGTCATAATTTTAAATGTTGTCACTGTTAAGTCCTCATAATTTTAATTGTCACTGTTGAATCCTCAATTTTAATTGTTGTCACTGTTAAGTCCTCATAATTTTAATTGTTGTCACTGTTAAGTCTTCATAATTTTAAATGTTGTCACTGTTAAGTCTTCATAATTTTAATTGTTGTCACTGTTAAGTCCTCATAATTTTAATTGCCATTGTTAAGCCGCTTTAATATCACACAATTTAAATTGCTTTAATGTTAAGTAATTTCAATTGTAATTGTTCGGTCCTTTTTAATGTTAATTAATTTTAATTGCTGTCACTGCTGACTCACCTCATCGTTAAGTCGTTTCAATGTAGATAATTTTAATTGTAGGAATGGTAAAAGTTATTTTTAATGCTAATGAATTTAAATTGTTGCCAAAAGTCCTTTTAATTTCAATTGTCTTTGTTAAGTTGTTTTAATGTTACGTAATTTGTTGTTATTGTCACATCGTTTTTAATGTTAAGTCATTTTAATTTTAATTCTTAAGCGCTTTTAGCGTTAAGTAATTTTAATTGTTAAGCGTTTCAATGTTAAGGCATTTTAATTTTAATCGTTAAGTGTTTTTAATGTTAAGTAATTTTAATTGTTGTCGCTAAGTCCTTTCAAATGTCATTGTTAAGTCGTGCTAATGTCAGGTAATTTTTAATGCTTCAATGTTACATAATTTCAATTGTCTTTGTTAAGTGGTTTTAATGGTAAATAATTTCAGTTGTCATTATTATATAGTTTTAATGTTAAGTAATTTTAATTCCTCTCTCTTTTAATTAGAGCCCACTCTTTTAATTAAAAGCCCTCTCTTAATTGCAATTGTTAAGCATTTTTATTGTTCAGGAAATTTAATTGTAAATGTTAAGTCGTTTTAATGTTAATGAATTTTAATTGTTCTTACTGTTAAGTCCTCTTCATTTTAATTGTCATTGTTAAGTCGTTTTAATGTTAGGTAATTTCAAATGCCATTGTCAAGTGGCTTTCCTGTTAAGAAATTTTAATTGTAATTGTTAAGTCCTTTTAATGTTAAGTGATTTCAATTGTCATTGTTAAGTCTTTAAAACATTAAGGGATTTTGTCATTGTTAAGTCATTCCATTGAATTAAAATGACTTAACAATTGTGACCATTAACACTATTCAGTAATTTTAATAGGAATCGTGAACTTTTGTCCACCAGGTACTTCAACCGTTAACTGAACAGTTCTTTGAAGTGGAATCTTGCAATTTTTAACAGTAAATCAGCAACCGATTTCGACACGTTAAGTATTCTTTGGTTAAAAAGATATCTTGCAAATCACTGGGAGCGATATTTCTAAACAGGATAAAAGACTATTGTTAGACGACCTTATTCAAGAACTATTAATAATGGTTAAGAGACCACGAGAATTGCCTTGTCATCTTCAATGATAATGATCACGCGACTATTGTCCGGAATCCATTGTTACGTCATGCCTTCGCAATCGGATAGTTCGTCTTTTGGCTTTGTATCCACGTATTAAATGCAAATTCGAGATGGAAAGGTACGGGGGACAAGCGCTGCTCGTAGTCAGCGGGAGGGTTGGTTCTTCCTGATGAAGATAATAATTACAAAAAGAAAAACTCTGACATTCATTGAGAAGCGATAAAATCCATATGAGGCGCTCAATTGTGCGAAGACAACTCGCGACCAGATGCCTTTATGCATCCCGAATGGAAACATGTAGGAGATGAAGGAGAATCGTCTTCTTAATTAAGAAGAGAGTCTCGCGTTTGATTCACTGCCTCCCGAGGTAAGATGGAGAGAGAGAGAGAAAAAAAAAATGAATGCAAGAACGGAAATAATTAATTACGGGCCTGCCTCTGCCATTGAATTTCTTGCGCAACTTCGATCAGAGGAAAGAAAAGTGGTTTCGCCTTTCTTGTGCAATGCGATCCGAAGAGAAAGTTTAATTAATATTCCAGTTATTGATTGGCTCGCGATGTTCCCTATGAAATTTAATATCGGGTTCAAACAGACAAATTGTAAGACACAACCCGCTACACGCATTACCATACTTTCCTCCCATGTCGGACTACCACTCCTACAAGACGAACCTCTCATTCGTACAACCTCCAAGATATTTAACGGACAGCGGAAATTATTGTCCTCGTGCAAAATCGGATTCAGACATCACTTTCGGATGAATCATAATTACAGAATCGCTTTTGCCTGCCTCTCTGTCTGTGCTCCTCTCATTTATCTTTTATACGAGTCAACCTTTGGTCGCTAAAGGCTGTATCCTCTCAAAAGGACCATTTCTTGAGTCCTCCAGAAGTCTATCCGAAGGAACCATTCTATGTGGGTGGCACCAATTTGTTTAAATTTAATTTATTTTGCACTTGGTGCTCCTGTGGCGAGGTAACCTTAGGCGGTCCTTGCAGACGTAAGTAGATCTCCACACCCTACCTGCGATGTTGTGGTCAATTGACTCTCTTGTCACTTCCGTTTCAACTTGGCCGGCTTTCTTATTCGCTCTCTTGCTCCCCTTTTCGAAGGATCATCCAAACGGTGTCGTTTTGACATTTTAAGGAACACCAATGTGAAGAAACTGACAGCTTAAAATCGATCCTCTTTTAGAATCGATTTTAAATAATATTTCTCCGTCTCGCTTTCTCTCTCTCTCTCTGACATTTTTGTAAGGACATTCTTTGCAAACTGGTTCACTGCATTATGTTCAATTTGTGATCATAATGCAGAGTTCGATCATGGATGAGAACACTGCATTATGTTCACAAGATGAGATCCATCCATCCTTTTAAGTAGGAAGGACTGTGCAGTTGCTTCTCCTTAGAGTTTATCAGAGTTTATCTCCTTAGTTTATGAGACGATCAATTAATTTCATTTCATTACATTAATAGAGATCAGTCATTAATCAACCTAACTGCCTTCTTCTGAATGGAATCTAGAAGCTTTAAAGAGGTTTTGTCCCCAGATGTGGGAACAATATTCCATGGTAGAGTGGATTTGCAATTTGTGCAGAGTGAGCAGCTGTTTGGAAGAAAAGTAACGCCGAGGGCGAAAGAGAAAACCAAGTTTTTTAGATGCAGAGGAAGCAATATTTGTAATGTGCTTGTGCCAAGAGAGATTAGAAGTCAGGATTATTCCTGACTAGAGGTGTGTCATCTTGTCTTAAGAAATTTGTGGTGGATATTGGAGAAGTTGAAGAAATTTGTAGAGGATCATATTTCTCAAACTGCAAGGAAGAATGTAGCTCGCTGTCCTCACCAAAACCAAGAATATCATTGATATAGAAGACGAAAAGAGTAGGAGAAATTAGAAGACAGAGGGCCATCTACCATCATCTGCAATGAACAGCCAGAGAGAAAAGTAGTTACCCAATTACAAAAAACAGCAGGCAATCTATAAGATGGAAGCTTGTTTAGAAGACCTTCATGCCAAACATGATCGAAAGCCTTTGAAATGTCAAAAAGCAACTTCTTCAGTTTCACCAAACTTTTCCAGTGAATATGTCGATAGATGGATAACATAAACCAGAATATCACCATTGGATCAAAACAGGCGGAATCCATACTGGCGATGATTGGTCAGATGGGAGATTTCAAGATAGGAGTCGGTGGTTAAAGAATTTCTCCATTACTTTAGAAAGAGTAGAAGTGCAATGGGACGATAATTAGATGGCAGGAATTTATCACCCGGTGTTAAAGAACTGGCTGGGTGTGAGCAAATTTCCAGGCAGAAGGAAAAACACCAGTGGAATAAGAAAGTGCAAAGAGGTTCAAAAGCTTAGGAACACAGATTTTGGGAACAAGATGAGACATACCATCAGGATCTTGAGCTTTCTTAGCATCAATATTCGTCAAAATCCTTCTGACATCCTTTTGATAGAAGACCACAGGAGGCATTGAGTAGAGTGCATTCGGATGGGTGGGAGGTGGCTTATCAAGATCATTAATACAAGATTTAGAAGAAAAGTACGATGCTAGCAGATCGGCTTTATCTTTAGCTGAGGTGGTCATAAAACCATCGGGTTTTAACAGAAGGAGGGGCAGAGAGGGGCTTGGTGATAGTCTCAAAAATGAGACCATCACCAAGTTTTGATGTAAGGTGCCCAGAGGACCATTAGTCTCGCCATGTATTTAGAAGGGGTTTTTTAGAGAAAAAGGTCAAGACTGTTGGCTGTGTTGTTAGGATTTTCTGGTAATAAATGAACAATCTGTGCAGAGTCATTAGTAATTGCAAAAGCCACAGCATGTCGACCAGCTGAGTCCGTGTGACTAGGCAACAGAAATCAAGTGGAGTTGTGAACAAGGAAAATTACCGCACATAGTTGGACTGGAGAAAGTAGTGTTTCAAGGAAAGGAAGTCAAAGAGTTCCAAGTGATTAGTGGAATTGGGAGATCGAAAGAGGCAACAGATGAATTTGACAGAATAGGGTACAGAGATTTTAAGTTAGAAAAGATCAAAAAGAGGAGATTCAATGTTAATAAATCTCTGAGAGGGAATATCAGAGCGGACATATGCACAAGTACCACCTTTGAGGCGAAAAGGATCATACAGCGAATAATTTGGGCAACTGAGATAAGCAGTAGTTGAATCAACCGATAACTGAGATTCTGTCAGAAAAAGTACATGGGGTTTGGCAGACTGCAAGTGGAAATGGACATCGTTGAGATTAAAACTGAGACCACGTCTATTTGTGAAATGGAGGAAGTGGTTGGGAGGTTTAGATCTTTTCGCAAATAAGTTGGTTCTGTTAGTTTGACTGTTCATTATGCATTCGGTAGATAAATTAAAAGTAGACGGGATATTGGTATTAATAGTGGTAAATGATTCAAGAAATGCTAGCATGTACTGTATGAGCAAAATATACGCCATATCTAAGAATGAAATTCTTAGATATGGTGTATATTTTGCAATACAGTGCAACTACGTCATTCTTTACCCAATTCTTACTCGTATAATGAAGAACTATTTGGAAACAAATCAAAAGTTCTGCAATTCTTAAACTCCACAATGAGAAGTACGCTGCTATGCATTACATTATCCTTATGGCCGTTTTAGGGGATAATTGTTCCTTCATCTGTCGTTAACTGGACACTCTCAGCATAAGAGCTTACCCAGTTATGGTAAGTTTCCATACTATGAGAAATCTCAAAAGGTTTAGACGTGTAATTCTGTATATGAAGTGCTGGTCTTCACAAGGAATGCTGTTCATTAGAGGTGCAAGAATGAGGCACCTCTTGATTTGCTTCAAAACATGAGATGTAAAGTTGAAGTTAGAAAATATTTCCGCCCTAAAGGTATAGATTGATGTCCCCCTCTGTTAGTGATGCAAAGGGGCATGGACATTGCTCAGAAACTAGATTCCAGCGAATTATCATTGCTAAGTTTGAATTAAAACAACTCCAATCCTCAGAGCTCTCTCTCTCTCTCTCTCTCTCTCTCTCTCTCTCTCTCTCTCTCTCTCTCTCTCTCTCTCTCTCTCTCTCTTACAATCATATTTCGTATTACATTCATTCCATTTCTCCTGTAAGGCAACTCATCAGTGTACAGAATGAATATTATTTTGGTTAATTCGGCTGAATCTTACCTTTGCAAAATATGTTTAAGAATTTCATAACATCCAACTGCTCCTATTTCGCCTAAGGGTCTGTCGAAAAATTGAACGTTGCGCTGTGTACCTAACGAACCCCTTCCTCCTCCTGACTTCTCATTTCCACCTACAACTTCCAAGAATAAATGATACAGACTTAGCCGGGCTGAACCTATACCGTAATTAAGCAAAATAATTATTGAGCAGTGGAGAATGGACGGGTTTCCAAGTCTCCTTATATCTCTAGGGGATCTCTTCCCCCACCGCCTTTCTCTCTCTCTCTCTCTCTCTACCTCCAAACGTGAATGAAATATTTCCAAGCTGATAGCTAAAATCAAAGGTCTCAGATTTCATTTAATATGCATAGTTAGGGGCCAGAAACTTGCATAATAAAATATGCATTTGATCTAGGCGGAAGATGTAAGATTTCTACTTCAAAGGAAAATCTGGCAAAGATGAAGCGAAAAAGAAAATTGTTTATCGGTAAATTAGTCTATACTAATTTAGTTTCTTAAGATGATTCCATAAAATTATGAAAAATTTGTTCCACATCACTCATATATGAGCTTTAAAAATTATTATCTGTATTAGATTCGCCACGTTTTAAAAGTTAATTAATGAGATGCATGGACGAACACTATGGTGATTTAGAATTATTGAAGTTGATTATTAAAGAGTTATAGCTGTGGATTCATCCACCACTCCACTGGGGATTCTTATGGAAAAGCAGTCTGGTCGTGTGCTATAAATATTGCTACAGAAACAAAATATTCAAATGCAAACTGCTATCTTCCAAACTCTTTTAAACCCTGACTGTGAGTGCGCTCAGTTAGCCAGTTGACTTTGTACTTAAGTATCTTGCTGTAAAGTAAATAAATAAAATTTAATCAATTTTTCAGTTATATACCATTATATCATCGGCGTAATAGACTGAGAGTAACTTGTAGATTTATAATTTTTTATTGTCCATTTACAGTTTATGTTGCTCTTCATTTTCAAAATTTTGCACAATTGAACTTTAGCCCCAACTTTAATGAAAATCCATTAAAACTCTTTAAAGATATTTCACAAGTTTTCTCTATTCAGTTACGTAACTTTGCCTTTTCCTTATAACAGAGAATTTGTTAAGCGAGGTATGACAGCTGGCTTACGATTTTCGATCGTCTGCCTTCACGGAACGTGTTTTCGAAATTTTGTACTTTGCGTGCGCAGTCTGACTTTTCCCACGGATATGGTGCGTTGGCAAATCACTTACAACATAGAATAGTTCCTTTTTTGATTTTTTTTTTATTGTTTTACAGATGTGTAATCACCAGACGTACATTAAGAATGGATGCAACGCGTTATCTGCCTCTAAGAAAGCACGCCATTCCCCTGGAAAATATTGCTTTAAATCGCATATTCACTAAGAAAATTATAATCGGTTTTATTCGCCTTGTTAACAACGAGTAAAATTTGAAAGAAATAAATTATGATTTTTCTACCAAACGATTTTACTATTGTTGTTGATTACAATCGCAACGCGCTCACGAGAGTTCAACAATCGAAAAATCTGCGCGTGAATCACGCTTAACAATAGTTCTGAAATGTACAACGAGTGCAGAAAATTTTAACTGCTTTGTTGTGATCGCGCGCTCAACAATCAAAAAAAAAAATTTTATCGTCTGAAATGAAACTTTTATTTATTTTTTAATGCATGAAAGAAGCAGATTTGCTTCTTTTTTTTTTTTTTCTTTTTTTTCAAGACCGTTACAATTTCTTTGTGCAGTTTGCATTCATTTTTTTATGAATAACAGTCATTTTCTGAGAAAGAAGTGATGGGAATAAATTTTATTTCATTCATTAATTGAAATTTATTTTTATATAACACGCAAAAAAAAAAAGATAAAATCTGTACGAGTTATTAAACTGCTTATATAATTAATAAATATAAAATTTTACTTTGTTTATTAAAAGACTTAAAATTAAAAATGATTTTACTTGGGCTTTCCAGTCGTGGGGTGGAGAGAATGCTGAACAACATCGAAAGCGCCTTCCGAATGGCATTACAACAAAATATTGTTGTAAGCTGGGAGAACAGACATTACCATGGTAACATATTTCGTCTTTTCGAGCCCAATTTATCCAAATATTCTCAATGATTGTTCGACACTTTTTTACGCGTGTATTTAAAGATGTTCTAGCAAAGTAATCAAACGTATTCGCTTCCTTCCATTAAGGTTACGAGATCATTTTCGTTCTCTGGAGGAGTATAAAATACAAAGGATCGATAGGCAACTTTAGGGGTTCAATCGATTGCTACGTTTCACAAAGATCGTCCATCATAGGAGCACTTGGGTTTCGGAGCGCATGACACAGCAAGCCAAACAAGTCCATTTGGTCACATGATCGACTTTTTTATTTGTCACGAACTGAGGGGTTAGGGGAAGGGAGGGGGGAATCGGAAAACAAAGCAAAAGTTTCCCATTTTTTTCTTATAAGCAACTTCGTGTTTCAATTTATAGATAGACTGAGAAATGCAATCAGACTCATCAGATCTAGCAAATTTATATATCAAATCATACTGATCAAATTTATAATTACCTATAAAACAAATAATTAAATTTATGAAATCATAAAAAAATTATTTAATTTCATAATTAAATTTATCAAATCATATTGATTAAATCTATAGTCGTCTCTTTATCTATAAAACATGTTAATCAAGGATATGAGTGTTTATCAATCAAATCAGATGTATGAATCTGTATTTTCTTAACAATATATTTTTTCTACCAAATTATATTTTTAAATTTTCTCTTTATCTATAAAATCATTCTGATCAAATTTATATTTTACCTAAGAAATAAAATAATTAAATGTATATATATATTTATTAATCCTACATTTGTCTATCAAATCATATTGTTTAAATTTTTAGGAATATTTATGGGTCAAATCAAACGTATCAATCTATATTTTCACCTAACAATCATTTTCTTATAAATCTATATTTTTATCAAATCTAACTTGACCCATGCTGGAGTTCCATGTAAATGTTCTATTCGAGGCCTATTGCTGCTAGGTTCTTATAGAGGCTCTTTGGCCCCATGCCGGTGGTTGACACGATAATCGGGATGGCCATAACTCGTTCCATATGCCACATACCTTTGACTTCGTGTCTTAGGTTTCAGTACTTCTTGATCTTCTTCTCGTATGTTTTCTGGGCACCGCTATGTCCAAATGTGTCATCTGTTACTCCGGGATCCTTGGCCATGCATTTCTTGTAGTTTGCTTGATCTTGGGTGGCGAGCATGTATCCTTCGGTCTCGAGAAAGACTTCCCTTTCATGAGCCATGCGTTGGAAGCTATGTAGCCTTGATGGAGGTCATTGTACAGTCTGCCATAGTCTGCTTGGTAGCACAGTGGTATTGTCACCGTCCTTCCCCACAACGGGTGGAAAAGGCCCGTGTTCGAATCCCGTTGATGATGCGAGGAGCTTTTCTGGGCTTTTCCACTCCGTGGCTGAGTCAGTCGGTCTCAGGCGTAGTTAGCAATGCTTTTTCCCCGAAAAAACTGAAAGTTTTCTTCAGCAAAGCAGGCAAATCGACCAGAGAACAAATGCAATTTATGGACACAATACACATGGGTAGTTGAAAATGACTTTCCAGGTAACCCTAATATAATTATTAGTTAGTTAATTAGTTAGTGTCTGTCATGGAGTGCCTTCTTTGCCCATTTTCTCTCTTTGTTTCTTCTGTTTGTGTAAGCGGAGTCTCCTTGTTTGGGTCGAGCGTTGTCTGTCTTTCTTATGGCATGGTAGACTGGTACTGTGTTTTCTGGAAGTAATCCCACAGGTTCTTAATCGCCTTCTTCTCTTGTTCAGTGAGGTCAGTCAATCCCTCTGTCCTTCTTTACGTGCTATTGTCAATCTCTCAATGACCGACGTCGATGTTGGTGGCTCTTGGTTATGATTATCCTGGCCGATCTCATAATCTGCTCCAGCTCAGTGTTGGTCCAGTCTGTCATTCTGAAGGAGTAATTTAGCACCGGTACGCAGGTGTTTATGGCTGTGACCATATTCCCACCATTCAGTTTTGATTTTAGCAGGCTTCGCAATCTCTGACCGTGTTTCTCAGTCAGGCGACTTTGATCTCCTTGTGTGAGCCTACACCATCTCCACTAGTGAGCTTTCATCAAACCCTGATCGTAGTTTCGACTAGTCCTTGATGCAAATCATGGAACTATTGCTCCGTGCATACTGTCTGTAAATTGCGTGTGTTCTGAGGGCGATTTTCAGTTTACTGGACGAAAACCCGGATTTTCAGAAAGAAAAACCATGCTATTCTCCTCTGAGACCGACTAACTCAGCCACGTTGTGAAAAAGACCCATAAAAATTCCACACAACATCAACGGGACTCGAACTCAGGTCTTTTCCATTCGGTGTGGGGATGACAGCGATCCTACCAGCTATGCTACCAACGAGGATTTGCTCAACTGTTTCCGCCTTTTCGAACGAACCCCCTCTGCCTAAGGCCTGAACTTTATCCTATGTCACACCCGAAGCAGTATTCAGTATTTCTACTTCTCACCTTCATCCAGCTATGGAGTTGGACCTGTTTATCTCTGGCTTTTGCGTCCAGTGGTGAGTGGTAGTTATTGGCAGCGACACCAGATAGCGCCACTCTCTGCGTGACCATCGCTTCGACCTTTGGAGGGTAGTCCTATGAAGCGACTTTCTCGTTTTTTTTCCTTTTTCCCCAGCAGGATTCCAGCTCGGTTCATGATATTGCCGGTCCAGCGTCATAGCCACTGAGCTAATCGCTCCCCCTGCCGAGTGGTCATCCACAAGGATGCATAAGTACACATGCCTTAAGTCACCGGGGTTCAAACCGTTATGGCAAGAAATAGTTCCAAGGCAGTTGTGGCAAGAAATGGTTAATATTAATCGCCGTGATGTTAATATTATCGTAGGCTGATCTCACATCAAGGAAAATGATATCGAGTTGGACTTTGCAGCTGATGGCATTCTGGATTCTTATGAGGGAAGCAGGGATCCAGTAGATTGGGAAGAATGGTTTTCGAATCCTTCAATAGAGAACAACCGACAGAAATGGGTCCGAAATCTTTGTGATCCTTAGGTTGTCACTTTTCCTGGACAGGGGAGACAAAGTATGTGTGTCATCCTGCAGGTACAATGCCTGTCTTAATAAAGTTGTTAAAAGCCTTCACTAGGGGCTCGATAATGTTAAAGCGGAAACTTGCACGATGAACAATGAGAAGCTGTCTGGTCCAGCCATAGCTTTATTAGGGAGATTTTTTTAATCACATTGACGAGGTCTTGTTTGCTTAATGCGATATTGCCCAACAAGGTTGGGCGCAGAGATTCCCTTCGGCATGGGTGTGAAGGGTTGTTGCGAGGGAAGTTTGAAGGCAGAATTTACCCATTCCGTAAACATCGCCTCGTCCATGGTAGTATTTCCGGGATGGTGTACCGCAGTTCTCTTAGAAGTCATTAACTGCCCTGAGACCCATAGATGGTATTCTTTCCTTTTTGCTCTCAGTAAGAGAGTGCGGGCTCTCATATATCAAGAGGTTCTCCTGAAGTTCTGTCTTCCGCCAACGTCTCTAGGCTCGTTGCTTCCGTTGAAATGACTCTTTTGCATCGCCATGAAACCATGGGTTATTTTTTAGGGTATTAACAACCCACTTCAAGGTGACTTAATTAACCATCTTCTTCAACATCTAGCATGTTGCACGGACTCTTCCAGTCTACTGTTCGAAATCTGAAGAAAAATGAAATGCAGTTTCAGGAATTTTAAGAAGTAGCTTTGTGGCCCGAATCAAATTTAAATGTGTGGCGCTCATCAGTTTTCGGATCTTCAAGATTGTGAAACGGAATGGCAAGATCCTGTTTACTTCTAGCTGAACCCAAATATTTCTCATATAAGCCAAAGCTCCTCAATGTTCCCCGAAGTTCATCCTTGGCCTTGTCATACCGAGGGCGAGGCATGTTAAAATCACTCGTCATCAGCGTTGGTAGGAGTGGGTTTAATTTAGCCACAAACCAATAAGGAATTAATCTCTTGTTTCATCTGAAGAATTGGAGGTAGGTATACATGACGTATATCTATAAAGAGCCACCTGAGTAGGAGAACACAGCAGATAATGCTTCAAAGTGGTTGGTAGAACTATTGCGAGCCTTCTAGAACCTTCTAGTGTCAGAAGCCAATATTCTCAGTTAAGACATTAAGCTACTTATCATACTTTTCCCTGTAGTAAAATGAAATGGAACTCATCAAGCAGGGGGACAGCTTGAAGTGCGGTTAGCTCGTTGGTGATGCTTCTCACAACCTGCGTAAAGCTTCAGGGGGGCACGTTAAAGTCCCTTTCATCCCAGATATGGGTAATTACTGTTTTCCAATCCTGTTTCCAGTACTGCATAACTTATTTTGAAATGAGATGCTTCTGTCTTCAAAGATTCTGACCAAAATACCGTATGGCCACGACGATATCATGTGCAGCACGCGATGCGACATAGGGGTCGGACTGATTATTACAAATGAAGTATGTCTTTGTCTCGTTTTCAAGGGCAGCACTCGACAGTTATTTCATGCTTGAGTTCGAGTCCCGTGGATAACGTGAGGAACTTTTATGGCTCTTTCTCACAACGTGGCTGAGTAAGTGCGTCTCAGGCGAAGGTAGCATGGTTTTTTCTCCCGGAAACTTGGATTTTTCGACCAACACACATTTACAGACCTCGCTGATGCTCCTAAAATCCCCTCTGCTACTACCAGTGAGTTGAAGAATGGACTAAAATACCTCTGCCATTAAAAAAAAAAAAAAAAAAAACAATTCGAACAGTGAGATATTTAATAAAACTGAGTGAACACATTATTAAATATTTTATCAATAATAGTTATTTGAAACATACAGGTGTCCAGTTACTTTTGACAATACAGTGTATATCTTGTTATCATTTATCTGGCAAATTATATTTGCCAGTTCTTATACAATGAGGCTATCCTAGTTGCGATAAAATGCCTGAGATGGTGCACTTTATAAACGCCAACAGAAATCAATTCTTTCACATTATGGGAATAAATATGCGAAGCTTCGTCAGATATTTACAAATTTGTGTACCATCAAATTATCTCTTTCGATGGACAAATCAACAGAAAGGTAAACACCGGCAACCTTATTTGTACCGATGTTACCTTTCAGAAGTAAACAACGTACCAGTAAGATCAAATTGGTTGAGTAAGGAACTCGGCCATGCGCAGTGGGTACCCTTTGATCTCAGCTACTTCAATAAAATTCGGTGTTTATGGCTGACTGCGAGCATATATTTTTAATGTGTTCTACAGTTGCGCGGTAGCTGCTCATGGTAAGCTTTGTAGTCTTCCAGAGTCAACAATTAGGGAATGCTCATCGTAGTTGGATGACTAAGATGAGCATTCTCCTGTTCAGATTTCATCGATGAGAGAAGATAAAAAGCAGAAGAACAGCACTGCCCATCATTGAAATTTCCCCCAACATAGAAAGAACAGACGGACGGATTTACCTGAAAATTTTCAGGAGTGACCGTGACATATATGGACGTAAACGATTAGAGTATCAAGATGAACTAGTAAAACGTGACAAAGCGATGAGAAAATAACCATCTAAGAGTGTGCAATGCCATTTATTTTTGAGGTCAAAGCAATCTGAATGACAATCAGTGGGTACACCGAATGGCCACTTTATTAGGCGAACCTGTCTTTTTCATTAAATGGAGTGCGCCTTCAGCAATACCAAAACTTATTCGTACCATGTGATAGAAAGTAGATAGATACGTAAGGTTGCTTTTTATTAGTATTATAATGCTAAAAGATTCGAGGACTTTTTCTATATCTGCCAATAAATAAAAAACAAAGGGAAAAAAAAGGACTCTCTCTGTCGCTCATACTTTATCCATCCCTGTTATTATTCAAAACAGCCATCATTCAAAATAGTTTCTTATGGACCACGCTGTATAATTCAAATAAATGTAAATACATCCTTACAATCCTGGATGAAAGACCAGGTTCTACTCAAATAAGGATGAAAAGCAAAAATATTTCGATACAAAGAGTACTGCATCAAAGTTATCACTGGATTTACGATACCATCAAAGATTTTTAGTCTTCGGCCACCAAGAACGAAGCGAGGGAATTTTGTAATCAGTAACCAGATGGGGTGTTCTCGTTCACTGACGTCTAAGGTTCAAGTAATCGCTGTAACGTCAAGCGTATTTCTGCCAACAAATTTTGAAATTAGCGATGATAAGTTGCTGACAAGATTTAAACTGGAGCTAGGGGTGGAGGAAAGCAAGCGAGACTTCCTCCTTGCGTTTCGCAGTGTACGTTAATCAGTTTTCATTTCTTTGAAGGGAATAACATTTCCCGAGGATGAAATTAAATCCAGCGAAGCAAATTCAGATACTCCAGCAGTAACCTTTTACACGCAAACAGGGTTGGAACTCATTAGAAAACAGATGTTTGGATAACTGATCTTCTCTGGCGCTAGTAAATAAATAACCGAATTTTTACTTCGATATCCGCTTTAAGCGTTTAGAATAATTTCAAAAGTCGACAAGAGGACTTTGGATGAAAGGCAAAGTTTCGCAGATGCATACAAGAAAATTCCTTTTCAGCTCAGTTTTTAAATTTCAACTCCAAAAGTTTGAGCGATGTTTTATTTTACGATGCAACACTAGGTAACAGATTTTCACAAAGGGTGTTATTTATTTGCATATTTTGGTTTTTGGTGACTGGAAAATCTGATTCCAAATACGACCTCCGTTTTTGCATCTATGGTTAGCTCAGAAATGGAAGAAAAGTAAATACGAGTCATCCCATCTTTATTGACACCTCTTCTCTACTGATGCAAGTCTTGGTGGAATCTCTCCGCATTCTCAAAGGTTTCGTCTGAACATATTCAAGCGAGAGTGCAAGAATAGGAGCTTGATTTGAGTTCTGCATCCCATTTTTCGAAAATTTTAATCAGTTTGTCAACTAGTTCTATGTAATCTCCACGCTTAATGTTACCAAGAAAGCCATTCTCTATAAGGCGAAATAAATGAGAAACATTTCACTCACCATCACTCAGTTCACCTTCCAATTCTTGAAAAGACAATTTTGGAAACATAGATTGCATATGCTTGAATCTATTCATGGGGATCCAACGTTTTAACGAATTGTTTGACTAGTCTCAGCTTGGAGTGTTGCAAGAACCAAGGGACTATTTGCTATATTTTCGCTGAAACTTACTTTTGGCAGACCTCTCTCTTCTGTAATACTGATCTACCGCTCTACTGTCTCAAAGGCATCGAACGCAAGAGAACCTAGTGAAACTAACTTGCAAACCAAGACCGAATCCCAACTTAAAGTCCCTACAAACATCCGATTTATATTGGGCGTACTTCAACTCCTCTACCAAGTGCTTCCCATTTCCGTTGTCTTCTTTAATATATATAAAATGTGCAACAGAAATCAATAGGTCCATATTCCCATTATGGAGCAACACAGCCTTCAGAATTTTACTTGAACTGTCTATGAACACGCGCCACTCATCTGGAGTGTGATTATTACCGTTTTCTTAAAAAAAAACCCAATCAAATCAAAACAATATCACACTGATGGCATGTCATAAGTGGCATGTCTTTTTTATGTATGTGGAATTCTTTCAGTAGATTCCATTCTTTGAAACAAGATGACTGGAGCAGTGCATTGGATTATGTTTCATCCAATTACCTCGCTAAATGTGGCGCTTTACTCGAACGAGCTTCTAAGGTATAATCCCAGTTATCTTTTCCTCTAGATTCTTCATGCAGTTCTGAAGGCTCTTCTGTGGAAGATAGATTGGAAATTGGCAGGTCTTCATTGCACAGGAGCGGTAAAGGATGGTACGTTGGAACATACTACAACTTTTCGATCAGAAGACGTGATGGTTTATGGGCTTTCTCCAGGTCCTCTCCAAATTAAGGAACTCTGCACACTCAATGGAAAAGCGTCACCGGGGAAGGCTGAATTCAAATACGCCGACGGATTCTTTTCAAACATTGACCACGGACTCTCCAAACATCAGTTACTTAAGATACAAATGGACTAAAGTATTTATTTTCATTTGTTACATCATTAATTACAATAAAACTCTCCTCTAACATAAATCTCACTTCTTTTCCCCTAAAATGGTGGTTGACGCAAACTTTTCCACTTCAAATATCTTCTCGTCTTATAAATTGACAAGAGACAATTTTTGTAGAGCGACAGCTAGTGGCAGGTTCTACAAATTACGTTTTAATTTTTAGCATTTTTTTCGAACCAGCCAGTAGATGACGCTGTAGCTATTTTTCCTCGTTTGTTTACTGAAAATAGAAGACTAACACCAAAAGTAAACACATCAGCGAGTCATCCTATTTTATATTTATTTACAGAACGCTTTATTTTTTATCCGTTATGGTTTATCGAAGGCACCCGCCACTAAGTAATTTGTTTCTGTAAACAGGTTTATGTCAACAATAAACATTCTCTAAAAATTCTACAAAATATCGGCGCTGATTTTTAATCCCTTCGGGCTCAAATAAGGCTTAAATAGGAGTTTATTCGAGTAGATCAACAGATATAAAATACATTAAAGAAATACAGCGTATAGTCAAAAGTATTCGAACACTTTTTGGGATTTGTGAAAAACGAACCACCATCTACGTCTAAGAAATGGTTATAAAAGCAACCGGGTTCCCTAGAGGTAAAGGAGATCAATGAAATGCAGCAGATGGGTAGCGGTGTTGAGTTTAGCGACTTCCAACAGAAACTTAAGAGGATAAAACCGTGTAATCCTGTTTTTTTTAATCTCTGAAAAACGTATAAAAACCGACAATAGAAAGCCGACCTCAACAAAAACGATTAAGCAACTCCAGAGAATCTTACAGAGTCCACAAAAGAACACTCAACGAAATTCGGAGGCCCATTTTCGCCTGCCGATGATCTCCCTAATTAGAATGTCCAAATATGTGAGCCGCTTCATTAATTTCGAACATCTTACTGCCTTGACAATTCTCAGACTGTGCTTGCGCCTAATAAACCGGTTGCATGTATTTAATTTTGAAATGGAAATCATGTTTACACAGACTAACGTCATGGAGACGAAACAATGGGGTGAACTGGAACACACATTGCACGGAACTTCTCCGAGCGGGCTGTCAATGACTCCGTACACAAACACGGCGCAAATTAGCCGGAAACGAGACATTGGCGACTAAATCCTACTGAATCCAATAGCTCATGTTGGATAAACGAAGTTTTAAGAGGAAGCGAGGCATTCTCTGTGTTTTCATTCAAATCACATACATCCTCACAGCTTCTCTCTCTTGGAAAAATCGAAATTCATTGCCCAAGGGAGATTTTGGCTTGTGAGAGAAACTTTATTAACACTGAATACCGTTGAAGTTCATGGTTCAATATCATTTCAAGTCCCTTTTTAATAATACTTTAGCACTTCGGAGATTTAAAGTAAGAATTCATCATCAGATATTTATCTCTATCATATACATTTTTGTTTATCCAGATTTCCAGTAATTTTACGTGGCCTTAGTTGCCGATGCTCCTAAACCCCAACAACAACAACCAGTAATTTTATATCCAAAATAAATCGTAACAGAAAGATTAAAGCCTTTACAGAAAGCCTAAGTACGAACTACCGCACTCAAATCCACTGCATTATGATGGCATAAATGGTTTCAGAATGGAAGAGACACAAATCATGACCCAGGACGGCCGACAACATCAGTAACTGATGTGACTGTTGCTTGATCATCTGCTATCATCCTTGAAGACGTACAGGAAAGTTTAAAAGGTTGTTTATTAGTTATGATAGTTTGCGAAGCATTTTGAAAGAAAATTTAGGAATGGTACGTGTTTGATCACGTTCAGTCCTTCAGCTTCTTACTCGTGAACGAAGGATGGTTAGAACTGGCATCGGTTTGCCTCGAAAATACGAATTGATGTGAACGATTCAATGAACAGAATAACCATTGGAGAGTCATGGATTCATCATTGCGATCCTGAACCAAAAAAAAAACAAAGTTAACAGTTGGCGCATAGCACATTTCCAACTCCAAAGAAGGAACGACCCTTGATGTCTGCTGGCAAGTGGTTACGAAAAGCATTCACACTCATACAGTTGAAAAACGTTGGACTGTATCTGAAATACGTTACAGTGAAGTTCTAAAGATATTAAATCAGAAAGTGGGCCAGAAAATATTTGATTTGAAAGGTTCCAGATGGCTACTGAATCACGGTAATGCAAGAGCGCACAGATTCAATTGACGAGAAACATTACAGGCGTTAAAGCATCAAAAGAATACCGCATATCCACTATAGTTGTGTTTTTTCCCCTGATTTGTTTTCTATTTCCTGAGCTGAACTCTGAACAAAAAAGGTCGCCATTTTCCATTGCACACTGAACTAATGAACATCATTCTGAGTGTTTGAAATAATATTAGAAGCTCATTAACTCAACGTTTTATATTTTTAATTTAATCTGTCTCTCTTTTTGGTCACCTTTTGTACATTACTAAATTCGTCTCCACATTTTAGAAATTTTGGTTTTGCTTTCTTAAAAGCTTACTTATAAATGGGTTACTTTCTTGAGTTTTCTACGCTCCACAAAGGAACCTTTGTTTACAACAAAAGCAATTTTAGACTTTCATATAACCAAGGTTGTGTTTTCTCTATGATCCAAACATGTTTCGATGCCTCACCTTGACCAATTTGCTTAGTTCGTTAGTAAAATGGGCCAGTGCCCTCCTGATCAGGTCCTCCAATAACTGTTCCAATTAATAAACTATAAATTAATGACTTATTTGCCGAAGTCTTAATAACGAGATTTACACCAGGAGTGTCTGTCGCAACTGATTCTGTAATGTTCGTCTAGAAAATATCAATCACTAAATCGAAACTCTGTTCTGTTCTTGGACAATTGCATTGTAGTTTTGAACGAATCCATTGGAATCTGAGTAAAAATGAACCATTGCAGGTGACGTTGGTTCCTTACGACAGAAAGGTATTCGTGGGATAACACAACCTTCTGACGGTATGAATAACCCAGTCCGTATTAACAGAACGTACCCCATACCGTGATATACCTATAGTCCTTGAGTTGTGGACACCAGAGAGTCAGGATGCGTGGCTTTATGAGGTTCACCCTCTCACTTTCACCCTCTCATTAGTGCATAAAAGTGAAAATCGAAACTTGTCAGACCAATTGATCTTTTTCCTTGATTCCACAGTCCAGTGTTGGTGATGGCAGCACCACATCAGTGGAATCTTCCGATTTTTTGCAGAAAGAAGTGGTTTTCCTATTGGCACCCAAAGACTACCAAATCCCAGTGTGTTCCACCAAGAACACATTGTATCTGAATAGTTCGAGGAATATTTCTAAGATTTTCAACATCTATTGTGGCCGCCTAAATTCTGCAGATCTGAATCGAATTGAGAATGTCTGTGAGATGTTGGAAAAGGCCAGTTCGGCTTCGCAGTTATAACCAACCACGATAGTGAATAACGTTTTATAATTGTTTGGTCGGTGAGTGTAAAAAAAGTTGATTATTAAATGAACTATCATTTTCAAGTGCGCACGAGATAATTTGCACATTTCCTAAAAGCCCTAGTGGGTACAGCACAGTTGGTAGAATTGCCATCCTCCCCACACGGTGGAAAAAGGCCTCAGTTGGAGTCCCGTCGATGATATGAGGAATTTTTATAGGCCTTTTTCTCAGCGTGGCTGAGTTAGTCGGTCTAAGGCGATGGTAGCATGGTTTTTTCTCCCGGAAACTAGAGTTTTTCGTTCAGCAAACAAATAATGGACCACAGAACACACGGAGCAATATAGCCTTAGTCACCAATGCTCCTAAAATCCTACTACAACAAATAATAATTTCCCAAAAGTAATGTACACAAAGTTGCTGTGTGTACTTATTCATTGGGAGCAACTGGGATGACGTTATCCCTTGGGTCCAATGGTACCTTATTATTACTCTTCAATTTTTAGACCAAAATAAATAAAAAATAGACAATACGTGGACATACACGTAGTCTTATCCCAGCACAAGGCTAAGCTGTTTTATAAACTTTATTAATAGATGACACGATGTCAGCAACACACCGCGACTACATTAATCAAGTTTCTTCAAATAATCTGATAATGAACTATGTGTTTTCTTTTATGTAGATGTTTTTCTTTTAGTTTCAAAAGATTGCGCATTTTTTGTTTCTTACCGCAGCCGACCCTCATTGATATAGTGCCCATTTTTCTAAACTTGATTACTTAATAAGAAATTATAGAATGATGGCACTCTACTCTTCAGGTAATTAACCTTTGGGAATAACCCTCATTATAAAGAGAAATTACTCCCCTTTTTTTAGAAGACATTAGTTTGAGGTGTTTATCTATCACTAGCAGAAAACAAACTGAACAGGATTCTCCGATCTGGACTTAAGATTATAATATCGTTGAGATGATAGCAAAAGGAAATGTACTTATGGATTTTCAATATTCTTTTAGATGCTACACGTAAATATTCAGATATCTTTGTTTTTTATTTAGCTGTTGGATAGGTGCCCTTCTTTGTTTCTTGTCTCTTGTAATTCCAGCGAGAGATATTGAAGAATTCAATTGGTGCAGTTGAGGTGTTCGTGTTATTCTGGGGAAGATGTGTTTTTGTATTGGAAAGACGTCCACTCTTACGTGCTCAAGTATTATGTCTGGCTAACCGACAAGTGCACAGAAAATGAAATTTTTGAAGGACTCAATTTCCTATCCACTCTTCAATGTGTACAAACGCGAAAAATTAAGATATCAGGTTGCTCGTGGAGAACATTGCTGTTACGGTCCCGGGTGACGCTAAATCCTAAATCTCTTCTACGTATCAGAGGGTCTTTGAAGTGATCCCTTTCTGGGATTACGAAAGAAATGCCTCGAATGAACAGAAGATTATCCTCTCCATCAGACCTATATCGATAGTACCCAACAGGAAACAACAACATCTATTTTCTTCTCTCAATTTTTAAATACAGATTATCTCAAAATTAAGGAGAAACACAGCGAATGTATAAAAGTGGTAACGTTACAATATTAATACATCCCTGGACAGCATTAGCATTCGAAATAAGAATTATTTAGAAGAATTTTAATCTGTCTTCTTAATGGTCATTATGGAAACTAGAAGTGCGCCTGGTTGCATTTCAAAATCGACCCAAGTAAATTGGCAGCCTTTGCAAAGATGAAGGCACGTATTGGAGAACAAAAATTAGCATTGTATCTTTCGATTTGGAAGTGAATCATCGATTGAAATAGTCGCAGGGTAGAATTAAAGTACTTCATGGAAGCTAAATTATCTGCAACATCGTTAACCTAAAACTCCTTGAACTTTAGAACACCGAGTTCTGTTGCCTTGGTAATCTGAGATCGTTAACCAGTACCAAGGTCTGTTCATAAGCAATAACATACTTCTGCTACGGGTATAAGGACCACTGTCCACTTTAGCAACGAGTTACTTTTGTACTGCAATACTTGAATTAGCATTTCCTTATTTCGATAGAAAAGTGGTAGTTATTATATGTAGTTCAATGCCGAGGAAACTCGTTTAAACTGAGGGAAGTGTTCCATATGATGGATCTTACGAGGATGTATTTCCAACAAGTTATCCACTTATTCATAATTTAACAATTATGCCAGAAATTTCCAAGTATATCTTCACATTAAGCAGAATTTACTCTTCTGCGTCATATTAGAATGGATCCCGAGGTGAACATTGACTACTGACCGACCTAAAAGCGAAAGTTTGGTAATTAATTCTCCAGAATTGAACTCACTCGCATAAACAGGACAAATAATTACTTTAGCAGTGGAAATGGTAATAATTATCTCCGAGTCCATCTATTAAATCAACGTCCCAAGAGTCAGAGAGAACGATATGAGGCATTTGTTTCCAATCTTAATTTCCCTCTGTGATGTCCGTGAGATAATTAAGCCCAATAATACAAAAGTAATCAGGTCTCCAGAAAAATCAGACGTCACCAGAAGATAATGAACCTAACGTTACAAGCTGAAATATAATTAACTAGTTCTTTTAAAATTCTGAGTTCATCTCTAGTAAAGCACACATCCTTAAATCAACAACCACTGCGGGAGTGATCAAGGAAGCTGGTCTTTGGTCTAGGTCAGGAGTTAAAGAGAGCTAGGGGTAAGGGAGATGTTCGAGGAAGTTGATCTTTGGTCTTCGGTGAGGAATTAAAGAGGACTAGGGGTAAGGAAGATTTTAAATTGAACTTAAATGCTAATTCATTTAATTAAATATATAAAGTATACAGTGTTGTTGAGAGGCGTTGATGCAACAGTTAATAAATATGTGACAATGGCTGGATGAAAAACTGGAACTATCATTGCAAATTGCCTGCAAAGTTTCCTACTATTTTTTACGCACTTGACTTTTCAGAAATTAAAAATATTCGCCCTTCTTCTCTCCACAGTACCACTACTTCTTTGTAATGCATAAAACATTAACCCGATATCGTGACATAGCTGTATGGAAGATAAAGTTGAGGTCTCCGACACGCACATAATTACTGGATGTAAAACTTAAGAGAATTTTATAACAACAACAAAAAAAACATGCTAAAGAAGGGAGTCATGCAAGGATGTTTATGCAGAGGGTAACTCGCTTTTCTAATGTATTATGTACAAGAAAGTATTATCATTTATCGTGCTCATAACCATATTAAAAACACAATGAGGTTTGTCTCGGTGGAACTTGTTTTCCATATAGCTAAAAACAATAAAAAGAGATGTACTTGGAATCTTTGAAGGTGACAGCATTTGAGTTTCTTTTTTTTTGATAATTTTCCATTGATTCATAATTGATAAAGTTTCCTCAGTTGGTTAATAACTCCGTTTTCCCTTGGACTAAACTGCCCGATGCATATCCATCGATCACATCTTGGAGAAATTAAAAGGGTTGAATTATCCCACTCATCAACAAACCAAAATGAAAATTAATATTTTATTAATAATACATCTCTGTGACCAGAAGCCATCTGTTTGTTATTCCCAGTTGAAGTTTGGACAGCTTGAGGGTTATTAGAAACTCAAAAAGGTCTTTGCATTCAACCTCATTAAAATGCTTAATGAATTTTCTGGTACTTACAGATTATCTTCTGTGTTCTTGAATGTGTGTGTCTGTGCATTCTCCTCATTTCTATTATAAATGAATTACTTCAACGATAGGAATAAAGATTTAACTTTTCTTCTGGGTGAATCAAATAAATATGCATCATTTTTATCCTCAGAAGAATCAATTAAATACTCCTTTCCAATGAGATAATTAGGTTTTTATTCTATACTTTAATGGTCCCTAGTATCGTTCCTCCTTTACTGGTTGGAACACAGAAATCTTTTAGATTTCCCAATGGTATTTACAAAGTTAAAATCTCTCAGAGAAAGGGAATCCGATTTCTTGTTTACTCTGAGATAACAGTTTTTTTTTTGTCTCTCTCTCTCGCTCTCTTCGGACAAAGAGCAAAGGAACCAAAGTTGAAAACAAAAGATTCTAAGTCGGCATGTCATTACAAATTAGTTTTTCTTGTCCGATGGAACTTGAAGACTTATTCTATCAAATAAATCAGAAAATTAGATAAGACATACTCCAAAAATTATAAATATGTGCAATGAGCTATTTTTAATTCACTTCTATATTAGAAATTCAATTGTTAACTATCCGATTTCTTATTTTAAAATAGCCTACGTTTTAAAATGAGGTGATCAAAGAGTAATTTCATAGATTATTGTATGCCTTTTGCTCCTTGGAACAAAATTTTCAACAATTTGAAATCTAGCCCATGGAAGACTCAAAGGTACGATGGCAAAAAGGTTTAATTTTCAATAACTTTAAGTGGATAGTTTATCTATTACTCCATCCATATTAGGAAATTGTAGTCCGGGACTCAGAATCGAGGTTTTTACTCCCTAAAATAGTCTTAATACTAAAAAAAAGCTAAAACCAATAGTAATAAATTCCTTCTAAATGGAATTCCAAAATCATTGGGAGTCAATAGTTAGAAATTTAATTCGAAAAACGCAGTTTTCAGGACCATATGGGTTAGCACTTACCTGAATAACATCGAGCTAACATTCCCACATATTTTACACATCTTGCCGAAGACCCTGGGGGTGGTAAATAATTCCAGTCATTGCAAACTACTCACCACAATGTATACAAGATAAATACTAAAAGCATACAGGTGTTAACAATTTTAACTTAAGTACTCCCAGCAGCGAAACGATACGATAGGTACAAGTCGGATGTTGGGAACTTTCTCTGTACCACTGATGCTGTATCCAGCCACAAAGTTGGAAACTCACTCGTCAAGATAACATTACAAAGACTTAAGAAACACGTAAAAAAGAAAACTTAAAAAAGAACTTCTTTTGAAATCAAAGGAATTGACAATGTCGGAGATCTTGTCTCTCAGGTAGGATACGAGCGAGGGCTCAGTGTGGCCCTCACATCCCGTGGATAAAGGAGAAGTGCATGCGCTGTTTGTGCAAGCGATTGGCGCCTTGGTCGGAGAATGCTTGCCTCTCTGGCGCGCATGTAGGCACCGGAAGAGCGAAACATGCACGCAGCGGGGATGTCGCTGCCTCCGTTGGATCAAAGCTACCCCATGGTGTAGTGTCGACAGAATTGGGCTCGCCCTTTAATCGACGCTGTATAAGTTTAGGCACCGCCTTGCTGTGTGTGTGTTTTTTTAACTCCCCCAACATACTGGAAGCTTGTTTAAGATGGAAGGGGAAGATACCAGACCCGCATAGCTGTTTAATCTTTATGGATTACGTTACAAGTAGCGAGCTCACGTGCCTAGGATAATAAATAGCTTTATAATAACGGGGACGCGTGGAATCGTCAACTAGCTGCAAGCCACTCCTCCACCCTCCCCGAAGTCGATACAGTTTTTTTTTCCTGCTTTTGTTTCCAAGCTCCCAACGATGCCTTTATCACACGACTCGCACACACAGGATTTGTTAAAGATGTGACAAGTTGGGATGGATTTTGTGTTAACGGTATTTTAATTGGCGTTGTGGTTGCACGATATGTGTCTCTAAAGTCACGCTGGAAAGAAATATTACGATGCCAACTACCCCCCCGTAATGGCTTAAAATGGTCCTGATACGAATCATTTTTAATCCGTCTTGTTGAGAACTGTCACCGATCACCACCAGACAAATTTCAGTGGAATCCATCTGCTTCTATAGATTCTGTGGTGAACTGATTTCCTCCGGACATTCGGAATCCGATGCATCAGAGTATGCCAATTGTAAAGGTGGTCTAAGTCATTGTGGAAAATGAACGCCCATTGCATTGGTTACCCTCCATTAACGAGAGTGAAGGGCCATTATCTCTGACTACCTTAGTTTCTGTCTATCCTCTGATAAATTGATTAACTTGGAGCAGCTTGACTTCGTTCCATTCTGCTGTTGACCTTCCCTCTATCAGTTCACCGGGCAAAGTGCTGCTTCGATTTTCAATGTAGAATTTCAAATAAATACATCGAGTCTTTGTCATCGATCATTTTAGTCGAATCCCACATTTACGTAAATTCTAATAAATGACATTAAACGTACGTATCAATTAAAATTATGTTGTTAAAAATATGATGTTCAATTATGAATTGGATGATTAAACTAGATTCTATTATCTCTTATAAAGTTATTAATTATCTACGAATAGTTGTACATATACGTATAGACTCATTGGGTCTAATTTGGTGTCTGTATTGATTTGTATTTTGACTGTATTTCGGTTTAGTAGGTGAATATGTGAAATACGTGTATTGGATTAATTTAACAGAAGGAATCTATAATTGATCTCAGAAGGAGTCGTTATTTAATTTTTCATTTACATGCAAAATGGAATCAGATCAAGAGATAAAGCACAGATTATTACCTGATAATAATCTAGATGGTCAAATCAGATTATCTCGGAATAAAATGGATAAAGGATAATCAAGATGGTCATATGCCAGGCTTTCCCGATTAAATCCACTTGGATTAGATTAGTGGATAAATTACAGATTGGCTGGATATTATTATTTATGTTTATCTTTATTATCTAGTTTAGCATTGTTCATTTCTTTATCTAATTTATTATCATTATTTATCTAGTTTAATCTATAGCTAATCTGTTAATAGGATTATAATAATCATCTATTATCCATTTTAATCTGCCATTATTGTTTATTATTATTATCTGGATAATAATAATAAATAATATTCACAGATTAAAACGGATAATGGATTATCTGGATTAAAGTGGATAATGGATTAACTGGATTAAAGTGGATACTGGATTATATGGATAATAATAAGTAATAATTACAGATTAAAATGGATAATGGATGATAATTATAATCCTATTAACAGATAAGTTATAGATTAAATTAGATAAAGAATGGTCACATGGCAAGCTAAAGGGACACCTTCAGATTATCCTGAATTAAATGGGATAATAATCAAGATGATCGGATTAATAAACATATTTAATATTAGTCCGATAATTTCAGAATTATATAGGCAATAATTGCAATTTAATTTTGAATAGGTAATAATCATAATTTATTTTCAGAATTATCATATGATAATCAAACTTGGAAAAGATTAGTTATATAAATTATTTTATATAACTAATTATATTTATATAAATTAAATTTCTAGATAAAAGATTTATCTAGAGAATCGTATTAATGAACGATAATACGACAGGATATATCATATTAATACAAACTTTTTCCGGATAATCACATTGATGGATAAATTATACACTAATCCAGATAAAGGATGTCTTATAGGCTAGATAAAGGATCATCTAGACCATAATCCATATGGTCTAGATGATTAAATAAATAAAATTAAAAGATTAAAATGGATAAAGGATGGTAGATTGTTATATGTCCACCATTTTCCGATTAAATCCACTTGGATTATATTAGTGGATAAATTATACATTGGGCTGGATTACTGGATAATAAGAATAAATATTAAATTACAGATTAAAATAGATTATCATTATAAACACTTCTATAGATTAATTACAGATTAATCATGCCATATTAATGGATATTAGCAGATTAGCCTGAATTTAACATGGATAATCAAGGTGAACAGCTTAATAAACAAATATCTAATTAGTCAGATTATTAGGAGCTAATCAAACTTGGATAAGATTTGAGGATAAATTACAGTTTCAGGAGGAATTAAACCATTCATCGTTTGGACAACTGAAGATAATAATGAAGATATTATGGAGTACATTGCATTTAATTAGAAAGAGATCTCGGGTTTGATTAATTGATAGAATTCAGATTAGACCGGATTAGTAAATTTATTAGACTGGATTAAACTGGATTAAAGAGAAAAATAGTAGGTTATACTGATGGATAAATTGCATGTTAGATTTAACTGATTCGATTGGACTTCAGAATTAAGTAGCCTTTGTTTATGAAAGATCACACTGAATAATTATATTAGTCGAAATTAGATAAATTGGTAAGTGGAGAGGAGCTTATTATGTGAGACACATCAGAGATGCAAATAGAAAACTTCGATGATGGTGGTAGACAGACACGTAGATAACAGCATAATTAAACAAGGTAGTACGTAGGCCAAGGAGATGCGTAGCCCCGAATAAATTGCATAAAATTAGGATGGAAGAGGAGAATACATTAATTAACTGATAAATGATGAATTTCAATTTTGCTTGATTAAAGAGGTCTACTCAGATGCTGTTAAGTAAACACCTTTTATCTGATGCAATTAGAGCAAATACAAAATAAGAGAGTAGATTCAATTACACTAAAGTATAGAGTTCTTAAAGATCAATGGACAGATCTGATCACCAGCCGCAGTATGCTTGAGATAAAATCTCGAATTTCTTGGGAAAGGTATGAAAGCGGGATGGATCTCTTTTATCAACGCATTCAGTATATTCTTAGGTTTTGGATTCACTTCCTTCGAGACTTCAACAAGGAAAACTAGTTTCAAAGGACGAAAACTCCGGAGGCAGCTTAATTTACGCGATTTAAAATATTAGTTCCAAAATTGCTTACAAGGTAGCGTGCCAACACAAGTCCATAGTCGAATATTCACATCCATTAAAGGCACTTTTTCGCAATCCAAAGCTCAGAGCTGAATGAACACACGCCTTCCACCTGTTGTTAATATACAAATGGATTATAGATGCTAACGTCACAAACAACGGGAGTCCATTCGCGCAATATATTATAATACTTTTCAAAACCTGAAAATTCCTTCGAAATAGTTTCTTTAATGATATACTATAAAGGTATCGAGGTAAGTCAGATTATGGAAGATGTGTAGGGATAAAAAACATTTAATTTGTTTCCTGTATTTGAACTGATATCTTACCATCATGTCAAATAGATAAGCTGCCATAGGGCTCATATGAATTTGCACAAGACCTTAAATTTCTGTTTTTCACCGACACTCATTAGAAAGGGCAAAAAATAATTTTGAACATTCCTTATACCAGGCACGCACTACAGTATTAAATAATAAATTTGCATAATTGAATTGTTCGACTTTGTATCACCAAATACAGGACGATTACCGTTGAGAAAAATGAGCAAACAATTTCTATACAACCGCTACTCATCCATTTTTCGGAAGGTTTACGCTTTTTTTTTATATAGACACGGTATATCAACGCCTCGTGGCCTTAGTTGCCTTGTTGTAAAAACAAAATAACGACAAGGTCGCCGTTTACCCTTATCGCATACACAAATTTCTTTACCGAATTTCTTATAACTTTGTGGGAACACGACAGAGATTTTATACGCATAGATATTCTCAAAGAGCAACTTCAACATTGCATTACCTCATTTTTCTAATGTTTCATAGCTTATTCCGTTATATTCCTTCCATTGCCATCTTGGATAGTCATCCTACAGCTGATGTCACCAACTCGAACTATGCAGTTATGAAATGTATTGGATTAAATCCCACCTCATTATGATCGACCTTCCTGTACTGCAAATATCAGCCTACAACCCTGACGTCTCACTCTGCGACTACCGCATCTTTATTTCCTTAAAGAAGACACTGAAAGGTCGGCGCTTTCATTCGGAAGATAAAAAGAGACCATCGTACACCAGTTCTACCAGCATCCAGTCGAACTCCACACAAAGAATATTTCACATCTGATGACATCAATCAAACGCCAAGGATCCTTACTTTAACCAGATACATCTCTGAACTGATTGCGCCAAAAGTGTTTAAAACAAAATTGCACAGCCCCAAGGACTTCCTCATAAAATTAATAATTGCGTGCCTACTGTAGCCAATCATTACTCTCCCGCTCGATGATATCACCATAACTAGCGTCCCTATGTTTTTTAATGAACCAATTATTAACAAAAATTCCCATTCGTCGTATATTATAAGTCCCAGAAACTCATTTATCAACCACGTATTTATAAGCATCCTATTAATTAAAGCATGCATTAGATTATTTTTAACATTTTCAGTGCTGAGTAAAGACCCTTCATCAGTGATATCATGAATAAATGAAATATATACACTTACAGATCTTTATTTATTTTAGATCATTTATAACGTTTCAAGCACTGAGTAGAGACCCTTCATCAGTAGTATCGTGATTAAATGAAATATATATATATATATATATGCAAAACTTATGGATAATAGACCTTTATTTATTTTAAATTATTTATAACGTTCCGAGACTGAATATACAGACCCTTCATCAGTGGGCTGAAAAAAATCAAATATATGCGGAACTTCCAGCAAGTAGGCCTTTTTTAGTTTGTTTTCGATTGTTGCTTTTTTTTTTTTTACTCTCAAAGTTATAGATTTTTCCGCCTTCTTAGAAAATGACGAAAAGTGTGCAGAGAGATAGAACGCCAAGAGAAAATTCCGGCTGCGCAATAACCCCCCGCTATTACGGAAGGACGTGACGGAGAACCGAAGTGATTTTTCAGTCTCGGTACGGATTACTTTCCGAAATATATTAAGCGTTCAAGCAACCATTACGTGAGAGACAGATTTAATGTTTTCCTGTATTCGCACTTTCTTAAGCTTTCCAAATTAAAGAAGCGCGGTTCATTTCGATGACGTCACTGATTAGACGGTTTTCAGTCATGTGCGCATTCATCCGGGTCATGCAGCTCTAAAACCGGAAGTTGAAACTTTTATTTCTTTCGTGTATAATTAAATTGAATTTACTGTCGAATTAGAAATAAATGATTAGAAAATTCCTTTGCTGTGTAATTTTACTGAAAGTATTAACAGGTGTTGCTGCTGCCCTCTATTGATAGAAATTTGTACTTCTTTCTCATCTAATAAGTTTCATTCACTTAATATTATTAGACTTCTTTGAGATAACTGTTCTTAACATTGTGTTTCAAAACCAACATTAAAAACCGGATCCGACCCATCAGACTGTAGTCTCCTTTATGTTCTCCTTCGTACTGATAATTGTTATCACTATAGGAGTAGATCTTAAGAAAGTTTGCTCTAATCGCATTAGGCTTACGCTGTATTTCTTAACGGTTCATTGCAAGATTGTGGAAACTAGAACAGATGTCCATCTCTTTCTCTCTATCTATCTATCTCTCTCTCTCTCTGCACGTGCTTTTGAAGTGTGACCATCTAGTGATGGTGCGTTTGATGTAGTAGGGTGACACAGATATAAGGAGACCTCCCCTTTTCCGATATATTGAGAAAGTCTAAATATGAACTAGTTTAAGGAGAATTTTCCCAATGACAATCCCAATCACTTTAATAACAATTTCAAAACTGACAAATCTCATCCATCCAATGCAATACATAAGAGACTGTTCCATTAATATCGGACACCCCCCCCTCCTTGATATTTGGTAAAATCCAACCCAAGCACCACGTGTCAGGCACGTCCTGATTTCAGGTACCTGACATTTTAATGGTACTGAAAATCCCTAGGTTGACAATTGATGATGTGATAGGCTAATAGCAGCGGACTGGTGCTGAAACCTCCAAATGTAACGGACGGTGATAGGAGAGCACTTCAAAGAATCATCTGCTCGGAAGCAGGTCAACGTTGTCGCAGCACACTCAGGCTATCAGTGTATATATTAGAACGCACATGGCCTTTTTCTTGCAACTTTTTGTCCTTATGAGTCGCACAGTTGTTATAGCCACAGTCTTCCCACACCGAGTGGAAAAGGGCAGTTCGAATCCCATCAGTGAAGTGAGGAATTTTAATGAGGTTGATTTTTTCCTCTCCCGGAAACTTGGATTTTTTTTGTCCAGCTAGCCGACTGAAGAATTCACGCAATTCTACGCACAACATACTGACGCTTCATAGCCTTAGTTGCCTTGCTGCTTAACACCGACCGTATATTACTAACACCTTGTTGACCAGTGTTATCTTTAAGTTCATAGGCTGTTGTGTGGCTCAGCGGAAATGACGTCACTGTATTTTAAATCTAAAAATTCCTCGATAATTTTTTGTTTATATTTTCTTGCAGATCTCAACAACGTCGATATCACGTGAACAAAATAACAACAAAAATGCTTTTGCACACAACTGTTTTTTTTCTCTCTTCATTAGAAAATCCATTATTTCTTTTTTTTTTTAAGAAAATGTTCCTCTAAACGTGAATTATTCTAAACCAATTTATATGCAAACTTGACAGCACAATTTTTATTCCTGAGTGTGTAGATTGTTTTAAACAAAGTGGGTGTAATATTAAGTTGATTGTTCTAATAAAAAACAAAATTACAAGTACGTGTTGCCTAATATGGCGTAGAAAAAAATTTACCTCAATTTAAAAAGGTTTCACACAATTACCACAAGGGTGCGCTGTGTTCCACTTTGCTTACTACTGTTCCCGATAGAAGTAGCTGTGACGTAACTATGACGTAGAAGAAAATTACTATGAATCTTATAACTGCCACAAGGGTGCGCTGCAATCACTTTGTTTATTGCAGTACCTGATACAAGTAGCTGTGGCATAAATATTACGTATTATCATGATTTAAAAAGAAAAGTCATTGTTATTTAATATCCTACAGTTGCCACAAGAGTGCGCTGTGTTCTACTTTGCTTACTACAGTTGCCGATATAAGTAGCTGTGACGTAACTATGACGTCAAACGTTTACCACGATTTAAAACAGAAAAGATATTGCTCTGTTTAATAGCTCATAATTGCCTCAAGGGTGCTCTGTTTTCCACTTTGCTAACTATAGTTGCTGATACAGGAGCTGTGGCGTTACTATGACGTGTAAATTTTATACGTCACAGTTACGTCACAGATATTTTAATTAAGTGCAATGCAACGCCCCCTTGTGGCAATTATGAGATATTAAACACAACACTGTCATTTCGTTTAAAATCGTGGCAATCTTCTTCTACGTCATAGTTACGTCACAGTTACTTGCATCAGGAACAGTAGAAAGCAAAGTGGAATGCAGCGCACTCTTGTGGGTATTATGGGACATTAAACAGAACAATATCTTTTCATTTTAAATCGTGAAAAATATTCATCATAGTTACGTCACAGCTATTTTAATGCAGTGCGACCTTGTGGCAATTATGAGGTATTAAATACAGCAATGTCTTTTCGTTTAAAATCTGTAATTTATTTCTACGTCACAGTTACTTGTCATTGTACGTAATAATTACGTCACGGCCACAAGAGTGCGCTGTATGCCACTTTGCTTTCTACATTTGCTGTAGGCGTAAATATTAGAGAAAATTACAACAATTTAAAGCGAAAAGACATTGTTCTGTTTAATGTCTCACAATTGCCACAAGAGTGCGCTGTGTTCCACTTTTGCTGATTGTTTATAAACTGCAACGAACTCGATTTAAAAGTACCTGCGTTCCTAATAGCTTATCAGAAACAACGAACCAATAGGATTTACCATAAACAGCTAAACCTCACTTCAAACAGTCGAATTTTTGTATTTTGTTCTTCTTACAAGAATCAGCAGACGTTATTTGCCGATTTTTCTACCGATGCCAAACGACCTACCGTTTTCTCTTTAAAATATTTCGAAATAATAAAGAACTGGAGGATTATATCTGTTTTCCAATCTCGCAGTTGGAGTAATTAATCATGTAATGTGTTTCTATCGGTTTTCGATAGGAGGCGCGGAACGTCCTGTGGTATGTACAGTCCCCTTTGTAATAAGGTCGAGATAAGGGACGCAATTAATTATTCTCACACCTACTTCACGTAGATCTGCACAAAACATCCATTGTGCAAACCCCACTGTTGGTGATCGCATCACTTTGACAACGGACCATAAATTGTAGATAACTTTCCGACATTACAAAATGGCGTTGTGAAATATTTCTTCCTTCCTAACAACAAACCTCTTCTAAATGGATGCCAAACAACTCAACAAACTATCAAAAACAACCGCCGCATTTTGGCGATAGATGGCGCTCGATGTCGTTTTAAAATTTGGGGATGGATTGAAATTTTATGTATATAAAATGCTAAAATTTTATCACATTTTGGTTTTTCCTGTTGATGAAGGTCGTCGCAGAGATGACCGAAACGTCCAATGCGTGTAGACGGTTTCTATTGTTAAATGTAAATTCTTGACACACGCGAAGTAATGTTTATGAACAAAGTGTGGCGGGTGCATCCAGACGACGTCTGCAGCTGATGCTTGCGTTTCTCACGGAACTCTCTGCAAATAATGTCGTTCATAAAGAGTAAGAACAGTAAAAAGAACTAGTTGCGATCCAATTATTCTTCGGAAAATTGCGGCCATCGTTCATGTCTGAATGCTACGTGAGTGAAAGTAGTCGTGTAGACGGTGTGCCTTTTCGAAGATCAAGGTCCAGCGTGAGTTCGGCACATCTTCTTCCCCTTAAAATGTCCATCTTGTCATCCTTTTGACGATTATTGGCTTTTCAGTAAGCAGGGGCAAACTTAGAGAGCCAATGCACTCAGCCACTTCTTAAGATCGTTGTTGTACAGAGGAAGAATTATTGAAATTGAGCAGTCGTTACTGTGATCTGGAGATGCTGACATTGAGAGACAGATGGACACAGTAACACAGATGCAGTAAGGAAGACAGAGAGAGAGAGAGTGAGTGAGGAGAGAGAGAGAGAGAGAAAAAATGAGAAAGACAGAGAAAAAGAGATGGAAAGGGAGAAAGACAGAGTGAGAGAAATAGGGAGAAATAGAGAGAGAAAGAAAAAGAGAGAATGGGAGAGAAAGAAAAAGTGAGAGAGAAAGGCAGAGGGAGAGAAAGAGAAAGATATAGAGATAGAGAAAAAAAGAGACAGAAATCTAAAAACAGAGAGAGAGAGCGAGAATGAAAAAGAAAGAGAGAAAGCATGGGAAAGAGAGAAATATACAATGAAAGAAATATAGAGAAAAAGAAAAAGAAGAACGAGGAGATAGAAAAAGTGAGCAAAATCAAAACTAGCAAAAGTGAGAGAGAAAAAGGCAGAGGGAGATTGAGAGAGAGAGACAGAGACAATGAAAGATATAGAGATAGAGAAAAAAATACAGAAATAGAAAGACAGCGAGAGGGAGTGCAGAGAGAATGAAAGAAAGAGAAATAATGAGAGAGAGAGAGAGAGAGAGAGAGAGAGAGAGAAGGAAATGCAAAGATAAGGGAGAGAAAGAAACATAAAGAGAACGAGAGCGAAAGAGAGAGAGAGAGAGAGAAGGAAATGCAAAGATAAGGGAGAGAAAGAAACATAAAGAGAACGAGAGCGAAAGAGAGAGAGAGAGAGATGTGGAGGAAAAAATAAAGATATAAAGAGACAATGAAAGAGAGAAAATAGAGAGAGGAAAAAAAGAAAGAAAATATAAAGAGGGAGAGAGAATTTAAAAAGAGAAAAGAGAGAGAGAGAGAATGAAAGAACAAAAATGGAGAGAGAATGAAAGCGAGAAAGAATGGGAGAAAGAGGAACAGAGAGAGAAGGAAATGCTGAGAGAGAGAGACCGAGATGAGGGAGGAGAGAAAGAGAATGAACGCGAATGACTGACAGAAATAAAGAAAGAGGAATGAGAGAGAAAGACAAATGGGGTGGGGGAGAGATACAGAGATAGAGAAGGAGAAAGTAGGAGAGACAGAGAAATACAGGGACCGATAGAAGGGAAGAGGGAATGAAAGGGAGAAGAAAAGAGCAGAAAAGAGAAGGCGAATGAGAAAGAGGAAGAGAGAGAGACTGATGGGGAAAGTAGTACGCTAAGAATGAATGTGTGATAGAAAGAGGAGGGAAATTAATCGATAAACAGTAAAAAGTGAAATGAGCGAATGAATAAAGAAAGAGAGGACGAATAAAAGAACTGCGTAAACGCAGCGAGCGATGAACAGAGCGGGGGAGGCCAACTGGGAAAGACAGACGAGCGCGAGCTGAAACAGAAGCGGCATCACGAAGTCCGAGAAGGGGTCTCGCAGCGAATCCAGGCAACGTCCCCCCCCCCGCGCGCAGCTTCACAACAGTCAGAGAGAAAATAAACTCGGGATTACCTCCCAAATAACGGGCAGGAACGCATTTAGCGCGAGACGAAGCGGTAATTTAGAAGAAGCCGGAAGGAAATTACGGGGCGAAAGACGGGCGACCTAAAAGAACGCACACTCGGACATAATGAGTCCGCACCGGAAAATTGGGAAGTAAATAAATAAACGGATATTTTTATCTCTTTTTAACGAAGTCCAACGACGAGCACCCTTCACGCCGCCCGCCTCATCGGACAGCTCCGCTCTCCGCACTTACGATCGTACAGTTCGCCCAGCGAACCACCCCCGTACAAACATTTCACGACCGTAGAATTCGCCAACACACACGGAAAAGAGACAGAAAGAAAAAGAAGGGAGGCGAACCCTAACTTATTTCGCGCGGTGTACATAAGCCGTAGAATCGCATCCCCGCCAATCCAATCTTTTCCGGACAGTAAATGCGGACAGTGGAGGGGAAGGTTCCGTTATCGGATCGCCTCCAACAGGTTTATCCCGATAACACCGGCGAGACAGATTTGTGAGAACATCGCCCGCAAATACGCAAACGCATTAAGTGGCACGTGCCGCTACTCCCACGGTGGTAGTTTAGGGCGATGTGCGCGCGACTGTACAAGTGCTTACGGAAGTCTTTCGCCAGATACGAAGAAAAAAAGTCACTCGCCGCGTTCTTCCCGCTTCGTACACGAATTGCGGAATAATAATTTCGAAGTCCCATAAGCCGGCGTTCAACAACTGTAGTCTGGGGCTGTTTAAACAGAAATAAATAACAAATCGCCTCCAGGTGGCGCTGCACCTCAAGTTACGTGCTCTTGTTAACTGAACCGCAGCATTTGCGCTTAATAAGAAAATATTTATTCAATTCAATTTTAATTACTAATAGATTTTACTATTTTAAACCGGTTGATCTAGAAGCGCGTGCAGCTGGGGCACGTGTGTGGATGAAACTCTTTAGGGAAGAGTAGGGTGGATGATTGATCTGTACAATGTCTTCGCAACAGATGTGGAATGGGCGTGGGCATTGTCGTGCAACAGCTCCTTTCTCTCGAAATCGCGCTTCACTGGTAATGCACGTCAAGTCTTCGAAGAGCGAACCTATAAGTACAACGCAGCATTGACTCTCCTCTTCAGATACAAATTCTTTGTGGATCACACCCTGTTTGCCAAAAAACATGATCAGCATTGCTCTAGACTTCTATAAACGAAACCTTTTGGGACTTGGAGATGATTTTGATGTCCACTGTATGCTCAGGATCGTACCGACTCAGCCAACACTCAGGATTGTCTTGACAAGTCTGGTCAAAGTCTTCTTTTGATGACACTCTTCGTTGCTTCTGCTCATTCGTGGGGCTGTTCGGCACAGATTTTGCATAGCCCATCCGTTTCCCTAAATGTTGATGCAGAATTTGAGAATCATCTCCTTATTCTTGTCCAACTTATCAGCCATCATTCTGAGGATTAAACGATAATCTCTTGCGACAATAATTTCCCAAACTTTTGCAACTAGATGGACAGACACCCACCACTTCTTGGGTCATCGCAAGCATCCTCGCATCCATCTTTGAACGACTTATACCATTCAAACACACTGGTAAGATTTAAACATTTCATCACCATAAACAGTTGTTTTGGAAACAGCATAGTTTGGTACCGATCACTAACCAACCTCTCAACTTTTTCTCAAGTTGTCTTCAATCTTTAATAGCTTCTCCTGTATTGCTTCATCAGTATCATTTAGATAAGAAACAAGAAAGATCCGAGCAGTGATCCCTGAGGGACTCCACTTGCTACTCCACTTCACTCTGAAGAATAGAAGAATGCCCATTTATGACCGCCATCTGACTCCTTCAACCGACGCTAATCCACTGATGAAACTTGCCATAAAGTGGTGATAAGGTTTCCATGATGGTTATGTGCTGTAACTGAGGATAAAGTTGTGCCTAAACCGCACAACTTTAGTATAGCTGTGTGGTCAAGGCTATGATCAGCAGATCACTAACAACCAATGAGTTGTCACGACGAAAGTACGAGTTTAAAGACGCCTGATAATCGGATGCGATATTAGTGGCTAGTCTCTGAAGTCCACAACCATTTATTTATATATTGTAAAGTCAATGGACATATTAGTGAATCCTTGAAGATCGATTGATCCTTGAGAAGAGCCGCCGTTATCAGTTAGGTCCACGAGTGTCGTGATAGGTACTTCTATTGTTCGTGGAAAACTCAATGGACTTGGGTTTCATGGTTCCACGGGTGTTCTGGTAGGTACTTCCATTGTTCGGGGAGAACTCAATGGGCTTGGGTTTCATGGTTGAATCGCTTCACATATGTCATACATCACGCGATGGAATGCGAATCGCGCAGAACTCCTGATTCTAGAGTGATGAATCATATTTTTCCGATTTGGTGGTCCAATGTGGATGTAGAGGATGCTATCTACCATTCTGCATGGTCCCAACCATTAGGTTTGGAGGTGATAGTGTTCTAGTGAGTTGACCGCTCCTCCACTTGTTACTGTTCAACACCTTGTTCACTCCATGTCGAGTCGTATCCAACGCAGCATTAAGTCAACTTCTGCGACACTAGCAAGAGCACTGAGTCCGACCAACAGTGATCCATATTAATCTTTGGTTCTAATAACTTGGCCAGGCAGTGTCTTTTGATATTCCTGCAGCCTGCTACCAAAAATTCGACACTTGCACACTGGCTGAGTATTTAACTCATGGAACGGCAGCACCACCATACAAACACTCAAGATTCTTCGAATTTGATGGCACAATATCCAAGAATAATATAAACCACGCCGAACACAACAGCAAATAAAAAAATTGCGCAGTCTTCAAACCTTCCATCATGCAACACAAATACGCTCTCCTGCCATCTACTGGCAGTTCCCTGAAACTTAAATGATCAGCCCTGTGTATTAAAACCAAGGATCGGTCCATTATTGAAGTCTAAATGCGTCCGGCAACTTTTGGTGTTGTAGTGTATAATATTTCCGTCATAAATTGGAGGGAAGTGTTCTCGGAAAATCACGTGGTGCATTACAGGCCAAACATGGCCCTATCTATATATTGCTTCTTCCTTCTCTCTCTTAGGCTAACAACGTTATTGTTACCATGGATGAAGAATATCTTTTTAAGAACTTATTGCATCCGGAGGTGGTTCCTCCACTAAAATGGAATTTTCTCTTCTTAGGCAACCTTTAAACTCCTTAAGTCTTTGAAGAGTTATTGAAATTAAACCCGTTGCGAAAGACTGAAAAGAGGTGCGATACTCCTTCAGTCAAAGATAGCGTATTGATCGTTGGAATGAGATTTACGGTTAATCTAATCGAATAAAACGCGGTGTTAGGCGCCTCCTGTGTGCTCCACAATAGCGTGACTGAAATTCCCATCACGTCCATGACGCTTGTGGTTTCACGCCCCAAGCAACATCACGTATCATTGCGTTCTTCAGAACCGCATGAGTTCTCATTTAGGCAAGCCGATGGGCCGCACTGAGAAAGGATTTGGATAACAATTCTTACAGGCGAGCTTGTAGGCGATTGTGATTAATCTATGGATTTTCTCCTTAGCTCACAATTACTAGAAGAAACGAAGACAGAAGCGCAATAGAAATTTTAAATATATCGCTACATGATGGGTTCTTAAAAGGGCGAAACTGAATATTCATCCGATACTTTTATAGCTTCGTATTCCTAAACACTAAGATGAAATTTGGACATTTTCTGACATCGGTGAGTGACGTCATTAATATATAAAAGTTTGGTAATGGCGTCACCAACCACAGTGTTTCCCATTGGCTGTTGTATAGTTATCGTCAAAATGGAGGGGACACAATTATGGACCTTTATCCTCATTGTGGCCGAGTTAGTCGGTCTCAGACGGAAGTACAGTATGGATTTTATTAAAATTAATGAGGAAATAAGTGAAGTGCATTACAAAAATGTTGAATACATTCTACGATTTCAGATGCTCTTCCCATTGGCTGTCGTATACTACAGTCAGGTTGGAGGAAGTACCTTTATGGACTTTTATCCTCATTGTGGCCCAGTTAGTCGGTCTCAGACAGCCTCGTATGGAACTTTTTTTCCTAAAATTCGAATTTTTCATCTAAGCAAAACTGTATGAGTCTCTGCTCCAAAGGACCTCTAATATAAAAATTAGTGTTTTGTTTGCTCCACCAGTTCAAAATGCATTACACCATTCTCTACCATCATACGCAGAAATATGGAGTTCCCTTTCGTCCCTTTTCGAATATTGTATCTCTGAGGACAAATAAAATCTCATTGGAATCAGTTCATGAACTCCAAACGTCTCACCGTTAGAACTTTCCATTCTCTTGGGTTTGGAAAAAGGTGAGAATTTCGTTCGTTTATATTTAAATTTTTATTAAAATTCAGAAGAAAATAAGTGAAGCGCATTACAAAAATGTTGACTGCATACTACGATCTGAGATGCGTTTCCCATTGGCTGTTGTATACTTACCGTATACAACATCCACTACAGCAGGATGGATGGGGTAGCTTTAGGTACTTTTATCCTCATTATGGCCGAGTTAGTCGGTCTCAGGCGGAGAAGTATAGTTGCTTTTAAGGAAATTCGAGTTTTTCATCCAGGCAAAATGTTCTGCTGTTGTATGAGTCTCTGCTCAAGGGACCTCTAATATAAAAATTAGTGTTTTCTTTGCTACAACAGTTCAAAATGAATCACACCCTTCATCTACTACCATGTACAGACAAATGGAGAATACAAGGTCCCTTTCGAGACATTGTATCTCTGAGGACAATAGAAAACTCATTGGAATCAGTTCATGAACTCCAAGGATATTTTCCAAGCTCCTGAGTTTGGGAAATTCTCGAGGTGAGAATATCGTCTTTTAATACTTTAATCACATTACAGAATGCGTGTTATATTTCGATTTTCATTAAAATTCGGGAGGAAATAAGTGAAGTGCATTACAAAAATGTTGACTGAGTGTTGCTATTTATTTATTTTATTAAAGCACAGAACATCCCTTAAATATGTGCTTCATTTCAAATTTTGTTAAAACCCAAAAATATTTTATACATCTGTGTAAAAAAAGTTGTTAATGAACTTTTTTTATTATTATAATTAAAAAAATTAGCCTGGTTGCTAATACAGATTGTAGTAACAGTATATTGTGTTTTCCCCAAAGGTGGAAATGCGAGTTTTATCGACTTCCACTTATTTGGAGGGAGATTACCAAAAAGCACTTCAATCATCGTTTGTTACTCCGAGTGGAAAAAGTTGCCCTTTTTTTTTTTGTAACGAGATTTGTCGGACGTAGAGGAACTTGGGGAGGGAAAGAAAGAAAGAGAGAGAGATGAGGCGGTTTATTCCAGCGGATAGCTACAGACATAAAGAATATAAATGACAGAAGCGTTAAGCGACACTATCTAGCTAAAAATGGCAGCCCGTTGTGTCGACCTGCTAAAGTTGAAGGCGACAGTACTTCATGGTGAGAGATGGATGCTGGCACTTCAGCCCCAGGCCGGATACCGATGTTGTTCATCTTGTCCTATCACTTTCCACTGAAAACTTTGACATCCTCGAAGACAGTTTGAGAAAACCATTTTGTTTGCTTCAAAATGTTATTAAAGAAAGCCACTGTATGGAAAAAGTGGGAAAATGGGATTTGTCCATCGAAAAATATTTATTTGAAGGCGCGGTAAGGCGCCCTAAGGATTATTCGAACGATGCCACGTGTGAATTAAAAATATGGATTTAATTGTAACATCCGGGCTTTTTTCCATCATGGTGGGACTTTTCACTTTCTGTTTTTCAAGTGACACGAATGAATCTACCAATAAAAGGCAACTGAATTACCTGCTGAAGGAGAAATGGACCCAACACACCTTTCTTATAATGAGGACGCAGTTTGTAGATAAGTGAAGTGCATTACAAAAATGTTGACAGCATTCGTAGTATGCGTCAACATTTTTGTAATGCACTTCACTTATTTCCTGTTTAGATCGTATCTGTAATAATTCTAAGTTCTGTAAACAAATATGGCGTTTCATTTTGGAATAAAAAAGTTCGGAATATCAGAACTTCGGTATATACCACATTGTCAAAAGTAACAGGACGCCTATGTTCAATATCTGAAAAAAGGGTGTCGGTACCTTAGACTACATTTATTAATCATGAATTATTAATGTTAGTTTATTACATTAATCACATTAGAAAATACGTGTTATATTTAAATTTTTATTAAAATTCTGGAAGAAATAAGTGAAGCGCATTACAAAAATGTTGACTACATACAACGAATGCAGTCAACATTTTTGTAATGCACTGCGTCCTCATTGGTAGAAACCAAACTAGTTTTTGACGATAGAAGAGGGGTATTTTTGTCCAGTTCTCCTTCAACACTTAAATTCAGTTGCCTTTTGCTCCTATTCAATAAGATATCACTCGTTTTTCCTCAATCAGAGGGATGTCCGGATATTTTGGTAAGATAGTATACATTTACTGAACGATGCATTCTAATAATTCTGCTGTCTTTACTGAACCATAAGGAATTTTTATTTTTAATGAGTTAATAAGTGGCTTCTTTGATTTAAAAAAATATACTGACTGGCCAAAAAATTAGAAAACTTTTGCAATTGGTGTCAACAGACAACCAAATTAGTTGGTATCAATAAGGATCTCTTTCCTAAGGCTCCTTAATGGATCCGGTCATTGGAAGACAGCTTATCTTTCTGATTTTCAGAAAGATGTTATTGTTGGAAATCACTGTATGTCGAAAGTCTACCACTGACTTAAAAGGACTTTTCACTCGATACACTTCTCTTCCATTTCGTCAGTGTAGGAGGTGAAGTGAGCGACTTTCAGCCGCCTATTGATTTTCTCTCTACTATAGTTAAGTTTGATTCAGGCACAGTTCTTTGCTGTCCCATTCCCGAATTTTACAGTTCTCGCAGACAACCGTTCCACTTGTATTTATGACACTCCATTTGCATCTTTAAGTTTCGAGGATTTTTAGTGGGTATGATAAGGGCATGCTCGTGCCACAAAGTGGCCCATGCCTCAGCTGTGCGGCGCTCTCCGTCCAAAGTATAACGGCGGTGCAGTCGTAAATATGATTCAGCCGATACCCGCGTTCCTACCCCGGTGGCTGCAGATTTGCAAGGACACGTGATATTTGTTCTGGGGCCCTTCGTTCTCGAAGCCGATTTTGAAGGTGGCTACTTTAAATTTTTATGGCGGTAGCCGATTTCTTATCTGCTTTCTGGAGATGCCATGAAACGTTAAAAGGATGAGTGGCTACCCAGCTGCTTTCTTCTGTTTCATAGAACTCTCTCTCTCTCTCTCTCTTTTTCTCTCTCTCTCTCTCTCTCTTGGCTACACAAATCAAATGATGCCGAAGTTTTTTTTTTTTTTTTTTTATTTATTTCTTTGTGTAGAAACAAAGAAGTTAAACCCAGCGGCATTTTTCTTTGATTTTATGCAGTACTGAGAAGAAAAGAAAGAAAGAAAGAAAGAGATGCCTATTTAAAAATTTCTCCATTTTCTGATGCACTGAAATATGACTGAAAATAAAAAGTTTCCTAAGGACAAACACGTGTTCTTGTCATGTTCAATAATCAGTGGAAAATTAAATGAAGCCCTACAGATTTTAAGAAAATCTCTATCTATCTATCTATTTTTGTACAGTGTGTTCCAAAAAAAATCAACTCAATCCATAAAAGAAACTTAACACTATATTGTCTAAAGTATACCGGACAAGACTTCCAAATTTGACTCCCTTCCCCTCTGTAGGCCCCTAACCAATTGTTGGGGGACCCCAAAGGCAGGAAAACAACCTGCGGGACAGAGCTATGTTTCTGTTTTTTTATTCCTACCACGTGAGGTTGTTGATTCTCCTTCCCCTCACCCTGGGTGACCCCTACCCCCAACTCCCACCCTCTAGGCCAGGATGGGCGTCCTGTATCAGGGGCTCCTTTATTGTTTCCTACCTTTCAATTCTGGCGGGTGCTTCAACTACTGCTCCCCCTCTGTTCCCTACCCCTTTTATCCCACCCTCTTCCTATCTCCTTTCAAACCCACTTCTATTTATCCCCCACTTATTTCCTTTCCAATATTTTTCTTTTCCTCTGGGCTCTCTTTGTACACCTAGGCTACCCCAGGGTTCCCCCGCCAGAGCTATTCTCTCCTAATGTGTCCTGGTCCCTCTTCCCGGGGCAGTGACGGAAACAGGGGGCGTTGGGGGCTCTCCACAGGTCCCCGGCTAATTGGCCAGAAGAACATCACAATCCACACTAATACCTCACAAAATACACTAACATACACCCTGGCCTTATACAGAGTATTGTATACGCGGAGTTGGAGAGAACCCCCGGTGCTGCCAGACAAAAAACACTATCTCTCTCTCTCTCTCTTTCTATTTATCTCTACACATGTCCATAGATAGACAGAGAGAGTATGTGTATATAGCGTGTTCCAAAAAAACGTAACCATGAAAATTTACATTATATTGTCTGAAGTATCCAGTCACCCAAGGTCTTCAATAGAAACAAGAACTAGTTCTCAGAATCAACCCTCAAGACAGTCCACATCCAAAGTCATAAAACACGAGAAAACATGCTGGCGGGAAAAGAGCAAATCACTAACAAGAACAACAGGATGGACGCAAATAAATAAATAACACCACAGAAGTCATCCCATCAGATCTTAAACAAGTCCGGCACACCAGCAAGTATGGAAATAAATAAGCAGTTGGAAATTACTGTAACCTCTATAGATGAAGAAGAATTGAATTCCTCGAAGCTGCAGAAGAGACAACCATGATTCCCATAATTCAAATGGTTCAATGGGGAAAGGACGGGGGAAGCGAAATTCCCTATACTAAAGGCCCTGTAACTGTAGTGTAGTAAAGCTACATTCTTTCTAACAGCAAATACGCCATTTCTCATAGAAGCTGATGAGTCTGAAGCTGACAACCGACGTACAAAAGCTCATCTCACAACTTAAAGATCCGCGTTCTAAATTAAAGTGAAAGACGAGAACAGATCCAAGCGTCTGTTCTACTTTATTAAGGCTGGAACAACAATGTCACCAATCAGTACGGTAACAGCTCTCAAAAACTTACAGAAACCCAAACCTACAAAACTATGCCTCTGCATTGCGCAATAAGCTGGCTCTTGACCAGCTCCAACGACACCATTCCAACCTACTCTTCTTCCAAGAAACAAATATGATGCAAGCCCATCTCAGAAACGGACACACTGGTCATATGTATTCTACCATTTCCAATACATCAACAGCATGGAGACGGGGTAAGTATCGGCCTACATCTTAAGTCTCTCTGTAAGCTCAATTTCAAAGCAGGGATAGCTGACTACGCAATGTACACCCTCCTAGAGGCATCCCAAAAGGAAATTGTGCATAATTTTAATATCTACATGCAACAGTAAAACACACTCGCCAGCCATTCCAATCACAGATTTCATGCAGAGCCATCCTTCCACAATAGATCAGGAACACATCATGAGTTGCAATTTGAAAAAGGAGACCACTCCTTTTTCAAATTGCAACTCACCTTATCACCCAATCACTGCAAAAGTGGAGGTTCATGTTGAATGTTCATAACAGCCTTCTACAAGACAGGGAACATATCTCAAAAGCTAGAAGACCAAATATCCAATCCACCCGATACAAAGAATGGAGCTCTTGAATGAACACATGGTGGCACATTCTTCTCGAAAAGATACACCCATCAGAAGAGAAAACAAAAGCGTGTTAGCCTCTGTCAACTTGAACAGAGACTGAAGTAGCTCGCACATGATGGTCAGGCTTATCAGTCAATGCTACAAGACATACAAATTCACTTAGAACATTCTTCAAAAGGCGCCCATCTGATCAAGACATACTCACATAAACCAACTGACGCCCCGACCAAGTGTTTTTCTCAGCAGAATGCAGACACCACACTGAAAACCCGAAGAAAATCATCTTCTCTGAAGCAACCAGATTGTATCAAAAAATATACAGTTCCAAACAAATTTCTACAAATGTAATCGAGAAAATCATTTTAGTAATTCAAAAAGTCTCTCCTATGGTTCAATGCAGAATGGAAAAACCAATCACACTATAAGAACTGACAGCAACGTTCGAAGCCCTTCCAAGAACCAATATTCGGATCTGGACAGACTGACTTCTGCATCCTTCCAATCATATTGGATCAGATTGGAGGGCTACTCTTGCGAATGCTTGAAGAAGCACCATCCCATGGACTGCCAAGTTCAATCACTTGTCGCACCACTAATTCCCAATAAGAGCCATTGCACAAATCTCCAAAAGTGGCGTCCAATATCCTGAATTAACGCAGATTGCAAAATAATTTCCAAAGCCACCATCAACTGATTGAAATATCGTAATAGAATAAGGGTCAAATTTGGAGCTAGACTCTGCAAAAACTTGGTGGAATCGATTCTATGTCCTGTACGAGCTGTAATTCAGGCAAAAGGTGGTCATACTAGATTTTGAATAAATTAGGTCCTAATTGTTTTGCCAGTGAGTGTAGTACTTGCTGCTTATTTTCCTGTTAAACAAAGTAATATATAGTCTATTTTACGAACTTGTAAACCAGACTCCAACTTTTGCGGATTTTAAGACAAATTTCATGGATCTCACGAGAATTGCGTATCGAGCATCTTCGACAATTCAGAGAATCACTGGTTAAGATCCAAAAGACACTCCACTCGGGAGAACACCTCCTTCGAATGCGCCTTCAGGCATATCGAAGGAGGGGATACAAACTTATTGAAGACTCCTGATTACTGCACCATGAGCATCCATGAATTCTTTTTACCTTAAATGTTTGGTTTCCACCTTTCTATTCATCGACCACACCCACGAGTTTCTTAAATCTGTCGTACAGGCGCTTGATGTCAGATTTAAACTCCGATTTCTAATTCTAAATTTCCAAAATGAATTCTTTGCTAGAAATTATGCACCATTCTTGTATTTAATGATCCAAAAAAGGAAGAATCTTTACATCAACGAGTTTTGATTCTTGGGACACTTTTTTGGAACACACTAGTTTGACATGAGACAGGTCATTGAAGAACAGTTTGTTGTTCGAACCATTCAAACATAATTTCAACTTTGAGAGTCAAATATTTGTGTATTTAAATGGAGAGGAAATTAATAAAAAAAACAAACAAACATTGACTTGGTTTTCGTTCGATCATGAAGAACCCATCCTCATCTTTCCCCATACATGTGTCAGTGGGGGGGGGGTGAAATTTTCTTTCTCGAAGGTCGTCTTCGACATCCTCTTTCACACATTTCTGCAAATATTGGAATCTTGAGAAAGGATTTCATTGTTTTTGTGTTATTTCAGGAATAGAGGTGGGAAAAGAACTTCCTTTCTCACTCTGTCTATCTCTCTGTCATGTTTCCACCTTCAAAAATCCGTAAAGGGGACGTACACTTCCCTTTTCTGTGCTTAGCCACTTTTGAAAGCTCTCGCTATTAGTAACACTTTCTACTATCAGAACCCCAAAGCACTTTGATAAAATGCCCAGTTATCGGATTTCTCTTCAGGAAGCTTCCAAGGAAACGACAAGCCTATAATCGCCTCTTCTGTTTTTTTTTTTCCCCCTTTTTTCCTTTTTTTTTTTTTTGTTTTGTCCAGCAGCAAAATCGATAAAGCAGAAAGAGAGAAGGTATATTACTCGGAGACTGTCATAGCTATCTAGAAGAGATAGAAAGAAGCATTAAGTGTAATATGCAAACATGCGGTTAGATAAAATATTACTGGTTGTAATTCACTAAATTCACTACAGAGGGCGCTGGCGAGCAAGATCTCGCGGACGAAGTTTGAAGAGAAATTATGAAAATGCGCCGAAATCATTCACTTTGCCTCAAGTATGGGATATTTTTAACTCGAAAAATAGACAAACCAGCCTTAGGACACATAGTTGTATGCGCTAACTTGCTAGAGGTTCTTCGTCTGCGTTGTCTAGCGACTAATTAAAAGCAACATCGAAAAATAAAAATCGTGAAAAAAAATTCGAAATTATCGCTTTTTTTTGTTTTCGCTTAAATTTCCAAAAAAACAAACAAAAAAAATACTTTTTTGGGGATGTACTGTTAAGTCACACGTGCTTTTTGGGGTTACACCTTTACAATCTCATTAAGTCAACTTTGCAACGCATAATGATCGCATTAATAACTTAATTTCTCTCTTCATTCTATCCCTATCTGGACAGCTTAACTTCATCCAGAAAAATGTAGATAAGTTCGCTGAAAGATTAATAATTAATATCTGTTGTGTTTATTTGCTCATCAGTGATTAATGTCTTTTTAATTGCTGTAATTATAACCGCTTATCATCAAGTACTAAAAGAACGAACGCCTAACCTTTGTCTGTCGAGATAATCTGAGCAGGTTAGCTAGTGGAGCCTCACACCTCGTTAGGGTTGTTGCCCCAGGAAAGGGAATTAGCTTCCTGTATTGGTAGTGCGATTTTTACACTTAGGCAAGTATGTGAAATATGTTTATATTTGTCACTCGGTATGCAAATGAGAATTGTACAAAAAAAACGTATCGGTTTAGGGATATAAATTGAAGAAATTCGAATAGGAACCAGGTAGCCAAATATTTTAGATTTTTTCCTTTTAGAATATTTTAGATTTTAAATTATTATAAAAAATCTAAAATATTTTCGATTGCGTTAAAATATTTTTCTGATTTTTTTAGATTTTTGTGATTTACAATTTTTTTTTTAAATTTTTAGATTTCTTTCATTTTAGATTTTTTTTGTGATTTTGAAATTTTTTTTAGATTTTTTTTGTCATTTTTGAAAAGTTTTTTAGATTTTTTTTTATTTTGAACTTTTTTTTGAAATTTTTAGATTTCTTTCATTTTAGATTTTTTTTGTGATTTTGAAATTTTTTTTTGATATTTTTTTGTGATTTTTGAAATTTTTTTTACATATTTTTTTATTTTGAAATTTTTTTAGATCTTTTTCATTTTAGATTTTTAAGATTTTCTGAATTTTAAATTTTTTCGATTCTTCGAATTTTAGATTCTTTTAGAATTTTTTTATTTTATTATTATTTTTATTTATTATTTATTATTTATTATTTATTTTTTTTATTTTAGATTTTTTTTCGGTTTTTCTAGAAATTTTGAATTTTCTTATTTTTTTTATTTTAGAACTTTTTCGATTTTTTTTAAGAATTTTACAAAATTTCATACGTCACGTAGATGCAAAGCAAACGCACCTAAAAAGGTGAGTTTGCATCTATGTGAAGTACCTATTGTTTTTACCATGTCCGTCCGTCTGTCTGTCCGTCCGCATGCAACAACTGGACTCTCAACAAACGGATTTTGATGAAATTTTATACATAGGACTCCGTAATATTTGTCCAGCCATCCCAGATTTAATTAAAATCGGGAAAATACAAATTTGGCAATTTATTTTTTTTTTGTTTTAAATAAAATTTTGATTTATCTTCATTCATAAATCGAAGTATATTTTGTGCATTACTCGAAAATAAAAAGCCGGATCGACACCAAAATTTCAGCGTTTTACCTTGGTCCGCTTAGACCAAATCTGATTTTTCAGATCCAGTTCTGATTCCATAGCATCCAGTTCCCGTTTTAAATTTAAACTCTGGCTGTTTAAAACGATTAGACCGTTTTAAATCTTAAACAGTCTGATCGTTTTCAAAATTTCAGGACACATTTGAAATATTCTTAGAGGCCTTAATACCAATTTTCAAGTCGATCAGCGAGAGTTTAAACCACCTGTCTAGAGATCTAAAATTTCTTTCGTATAGTGTACACAAGGCTGGTCCTTGGGGCTGATCGTATAGTGTACACAGGAGGTTCTTTTTCAGTCGCGTCAAGAATGACTGTGGACATTTAATTTTTTCACATGGGCACCCCTGAACTCTGACCGACCCTGCATTTACCAACAGAACAGAGAAAAGAAATTCTTCTGGTATCAGTCTTCACAGACAACTGCATTTCCGTTTTAATTACGCGAAATAAAGTACGTCAGGCAACAGTATATGCACGAGCGGTTCTAGAGTACAGTGGAGCCTGAGTACAAATTAAACTTTGGTACATCTCCTCTTTCCACCGAATAAAAAGTTATTTTAATTACGTAGTTTTTATTTAGAAAGAAGCTCCTAGAATGTCTTCAATTATATTAATGTACAGAACATAATGAAGCTTTGCGAGTGAAATTTTAAATTAAATTGGTCTCCAGACGCTGAAAGAGAAACTCGCCTCTGAGCGAATGATTCCCAGTAAGGAGATTTATCGACAGGGCCAAGTCCAATGACAAAATATTCGTCATGTTCTTTATCAGATAAACGGTGTCGTTAGATGCGTTTCATTAATGGCTGTACAAAAATCTTTTAATGACCATTATTAACTGGAGACTACTACAGCGTCTCCTCATTTCGTCAAGAGAGATACCATCAAGCGGAAAGGATTTTCTTTTCTGAGAAGGTATTCAGTTGTAGTCGATAGCGCTGCTTTTCAAGCTACACGAATGCTACTGCAGCGCTCTCTAGGCAATAACTGAAATGTCCTCTTTCTAATTAGACAAAGAATTTTTGTAACGTTAGAGAGGCTTTATTTCCATTAAGATAAATACTAAATACAAATCAAGCCTTTTGGTGTAGGTGGATCGAAGGTTGAAGGTGACCTGAAGGTGAATTGTTCGTCTGCCGATTTTATCCGTAGTATTTGTTTTAATAAAGGAAAATGAAATTCAAGATGTACCCTAACCAAGGCTTTATTTAATGGAATAATTACCTTTTTGTCCTTAGTAGAGGAAGTCCTGTACGTCATTATCAAAAATTAAAATGATTATTCAGTCTCCGAAGATGGAAGCATAGTTCTTTCTCCCAAAACTGGGTTTTTCATCCAGCAAAGAGCAATTTACAGACATATCATATACGTCGCAATATGTCCTAAGTTGGTGATACGCCTAAACCTAGAGGTACTCAATAATTTCTGAAAAATCGGCATCAAACTCGAACATGGATAACATACCAACGAGGAAAATAATTAACAAATAGGAATCCAATGTGAGATTCAGTATCCAATGAACCTAACACCTACAGAGACACTGGAACTTTTGCAAGAAGCCCATGTGGCTCTGCTACACCCAGAGCCATTGTATTTAGATGAGGTTCAAAGATGGAACGACCATTATCCCGCAACGTCCATAAACATCAATAACTGATATAACTATTGGTAATCTGCTACTTGCAGAGGTCTTGGTTATTAGTTAAGGAAGTGCACACTTTGATAAACATTTAAAAATGACAAGTGTTTGAATATGTTGGACAAAAATTGGAATATGCTGAACAAAGTTTAGTAGAGTTTGATATTTATATTGGACTCAAAAAACACACCAACGTTAGAAAAATGATTTATAAGCAGATTTATGAATTATTTATAAGCAAAAAGGTTATTTTCTTGTTTTCTGGACGAAAAACCAGATTTTCTGAGAGGAAAATTATCCAATTTTCGATTGAGACCGATTAACTCAACCACATTATAAAAAAAACCATAAAAAATTACACGCGTCGTTAACGTAATTCAAACCTGTGGTATTTTGTGTGGCGTTGGAATTCCATTAAGGCCGCGAGGAACTTTTATAGGCTTATCTCACTTCGCGACTGAGTTAGTCAGTCTCACGCTTAGAAATCAAGGTTTTGTCTCCCGGAAACTCAGGTTTTTCGTACAGCAAACAGGCAATTCGACCAGAGAACACACGCAATTCACGAACGTAATACACTTGGGCATATGAAATGAATATTCCGGGTTTTTAGTGTGACTGTTTTTTTTTGGAGTGAACTTTCAATCAACCTATTTTAAATGGGACACTGAGCTGATCAACTTCATCTATGTTATCTTAAATCGCCTCTTAAAAAAAATGATTTCGTTTGGGGGTATTTAAAAATGGGTGGAGAGATGAGACAAGTCTATTGAACAGCGTCTTCTTCAAGGCTCTCGTGGGTAGCATAGTTAGTAGAATTACTGTCCTACCCACACCGGATGGAAAAGACCTGAGTTCGAGTCCCATCGATGACGTGAGGAATTTTTATGGGCCTTTTTCACAACGTCGTTAGTCAATCTAGGCGACGGTAGCATGGTTTTTTCTCCCAGAAACTCGGGTTTTTCATCCAGCAAACAGAAAATCGACCAGAGAACACATGCAATTCCCCAGACAGTATATACAGAGCAATATGGCCTTAGTTGCCGGTGCCCCTAAAACCCTATTACAACAACTGCTTCAAGAGAGGGCTTGGATAATACTTAGCCATCTTCTTCGCTGATCATAGCTAAAAAAAAAAGCATAAAACAGCCTCTTTGTGTTCACTATAGCAACAGAAAGATAATGGATTGGGTAACATCAGAGTAAGAACATCCGGGCTTCAAAACGTGCACTTTTTTTTTTTTTTTTTTTCCAACGATAAACATTCAACAGAAAGTAATCGATAACAATGTGATTGATATTCCATAACCAAAACATACTCCATACCTAATTTATTTTAGTTAAGCTGCTTTTTGATGCAATACAACACAGCCGGGCTGATAATCTGTAGAATTTCTTCACGCACAACATAATTATATGTTCGCTACACCAACACATAATTATGTTGTGTGTGTGAAGAATCAATGTTTGATATGCACTTTTGCCTCAAAGGAAAATTTGTTTGGCATTTTCTGTCTGCCATTTCAAAATATAATCATATTAAAACAAACTCGCGAAGATATTTCAAATTAGCGGTTACGTGGATATTTTTCGTTACAGTTTCTATTTTAAGTGACTCTGACATCAGTAGTGAGAAACATCTTTGTGTCCTGACAAATTCGTAAGTGGAAATCTTCGTAATTCTTGAGATGTTTTTGGTTTTCTTTGTGTGACTGATAGAAATTAAGTTAACTTTTATAAGGCTAGAAATTTTGATACAAACTTCCATGACTGTGTTATGCACATATTTTGGATGGCAAAGAGAGAAAAAAGAAGAGTTGGCGTGTTTAAGGTAAGCTTCAAGGCAACTAAGGTCATGATGAGTCTAGATATACTATTCGCTCAAACGCATTCCAACACTCCTGCCATTATTTCGAAAATATTCATTTGAAAATCGAACTCAGGTCTTTCCCACCCCCTGTAGGACGGCTTTCCCAGCCCAGTTGTACTCTTTACTCCTCATCACCTTAGTTGCCTTGATGTTTACCTTAAACAACCCAACTTTTCTTCTTTCTCTCTTTGCCATGAGAAATTTGTGCCTAACTCAGTTAGGGAGGCTAAAATCAAAATTTCTAATACAAGTTAACTTCCTTTCTATAAAAACATGTTTCCCTCTGGTGGCAGTTTTTGGTACTGTGTCTGACAGTGTTGTCTATTGCACTTCTTCTTCCTGCTTTTAACGGTTTTCTGCCTACAGCCATCTGAAATAACCCGTTTCAGTTATAACCACCCTGTATTTTAAATACAAAATAACTCGAAAGTAGATTCCCACATTTGGTGCTTTATATTCTTTTATAGCTTTTACATAGAATAAACATTTTACTTGGAGTTAATTAGAACGAACCCAAAATCTAACTACAAGTAACAGAATATTTTAATATGGCTTCCAGCGAGCATTCTTTCTGCCTCAGTGTATGTCGCCATTTCTGTCTACACTACAACAGCGTTGCAGATGGCTGTTTGGGCAATAAAAAATGAGCACGAACACTTCGCCTTTACCTCTATATACACTCCGTTGGCATTGCATCACAACCTCCCCCCCTTCCTTGTGTATTAATGGTCTGGTCTGCAGCACTGGTGAAGGCTCTGAGCTGAGAACAGCTGATATAAAATTGTAGTTCGTACTTGTGACCATCAGTTTTTGAGCGTCTGCTAGGAAGAATGGGTCGCCATAGAGTTTTCGACTTGGAAGGTGGAATGAACATGGGGGAAAACACGTGCAGGTGCCTGTATATCGACAATAGCCAACATGGTTAAGTGCTCCTGTTCTGTTGTGTCACGAGTCTACCATGACTGGCTCAACAGCACTCGAACACCAGCCAAAGGACACTCATAGGACAGTAATGTGTGATCGATGGCGGTAGCGAACATCATGGTGTGTCTCTTCTTGTAATATGCCTTGGAACTGGATGTACTGTTGGTGCTCGACACGCTGGATGCAGTGGTGATATGTTTTAGGGACTGTTTTCCTGGTATGCCACAAGTCCTCTGATGACTGTCAATCAGTGCCTAGATAAGAGTGTCTGATAAGAGTGTCTCTAGACAATTGTGGCGTCTATCAACAAGACAACATGCCATAACGCAAGGCCCGGCAGGCTGCTAAGTGATTTCAGAACATGACAATGAATTTTCCGTGTTCCCATGGCTGTGCAACTCATCCATTCCAAATCCAATTGAGCATGTTTGGGACCTACTGGAAAACGACATTCGACGTTACGACCATCCACCTGACAATGTACAACATTCCTGGACACATTGTGCAACTCCTGGGTACCGTTACCATAAGACTCCCTGCAGCAGGTTGCTGAGTCCATGCCAAGATATGCACGGGCTGTATTACGGACAAAAGGTACCCCCCAAGAGATTGAAGTAGTTGTTGCAAATGCAAAGCGAACTCGCTATATATTCCATTGTCAACACACGCTAATTGCAGTGAACACATTTCCAAACTTTTAAAGTTGTGAAGCTTCTTTTGCTTTACTGTTTTCAAAAATCTCGATATATCGCTCCAAACCAAATAACAAACATAGCCATGAATTCTCTCGTTCAAGTTTCAACAGAGAGGTACAATCGCTTACAATTACATATCATTCGATTGCCATGGCAACATATCAATATCAGCAGCGCCATCTGCCATAAGTAGGATAATAACCATTTCGCATAAAAAATATTTAATGGCTAGTCAATCGTACAAGCAAAGTGCAAAGCACTGAAGGTACGTAAAGTAAAAGAATTATTCTCCTTATACTGCTTTCTGCCACATAACAGTTAACTTATAAAACGTTTTTCTCCTTTAGATAATCGAATTACTTGATGGGGGAGGGGGGCTGCAAGTATTGCTCGTGCTATGCAAACTTTTGTTTGTCTTTATAGAAGATCCCGTCTCATAAACGAAGCGTGAGATACTAATATTTTATTCATGCCGTGTCACGTGCTTCGTAGTGCGTGAGAAGAGAAATGGCCCGGAGAGCATGTTCCGTTTCAAAAATAACCTTTTAAACCAGATGTTACGCAATAAAATTGAAAGCACTCTTATAGCCTTGCATGCTAAGAATAAAGCGACACAAAATTATTGATGTAAGAAGCTATAGAACGACATTTCTTTTCTTACTTTTCTCTCCTTTTATTCCCAATATGTTTCACTATATTAATTATCTCGTGGTAGTTAGCGAATATGAGATTTAAAGTTCAGTTTAAACAACTGAAGTTGAAGTCTTGGTAAACATCAAGGCAACTGGAAAAATGAGCGCAATTTTCATCAATGTTCTTTCAATGATTTCAACAAAAAACACAAATTGTTTTTGTGGATTTTGGCTGGCGTGCTAAAAACTACAGATATACGTAGTTAGCATCATTAGTTGGATTTCAAAGTCCATAAAGAGACTATGGCAAATGAGTTGAACTAAGACGTACTCCTCAACGATCTTTTCATTCAAAAGCAATCTCCAATTCTTCAAGAATGTTTAGGGGTCAGATAGCGATGGAAAGCTTTCCTCTATACCTGCCAGGAATGGCAATCTAATGACACGCGTCCTTGTGGGTAGCACAGTGGAATCGCCGTTCTCCGGGTGGAAAAGACCTGGGTTGAGTCCATTGATGACGAGAGGAATTTTTATGGGCCTTTTTCACAACGTGGCTGAGTTAGTTGATCTCAGGCGAAGACAGCGTGGCTTTTTCTCCCGGAAACTCGAGTTTTCGTCCAGCAAACAGAAACACAGGAATTTGTGTTCTTAAGAGACTTTCAATTAACTCCCAATTTTAAGTAGTCTCTACTTTTAAAACTAATAAAAGATATGGGGATCGGAATGACGAGAGTAGATACCTTACCTTTCCACCTGTTTGGATTAATATCTCTGCTACTCTATTAACTCCAAGGATAACTATCTTGGGATACAAGTTGGACACATTGAACCTCTCAAGGAAAATACACACGCTTCCAATTTTTCCTCAAGAAAGAGATAAGGAGCTGTTATGGGAAAAAGACAACTTCTTTTACCTGACATTTTCTGTCAAGATAAGCGTACGTGTTAAAGCTTGAACAATTTCTAAACGTTTTGATATTTTTTTATTTTTTAAGTCGAGGATAGTTCTAGAACAAGATAAAAGCCCTCTTTTGCGACATGTTAGAATTATTCAAAGAAAAAATTAGCTTCTGTCGAATGGGTAAATGCTTCTTAAGTATGCCATTCTTAATTTTGTAGCGAAGATATCGCTTGTAAATATGCCCTCTTGCTTTATCGTTTGTCAGTAAGAGATTAACATAATCACTTATTTAAATTCAGTGAGCTCGGATGGGGTGGAAAGATAAATTTTAAAAGTCGCTGTATCGCCGTGAAAAGACTTAACTCTTAGCGTTAGATGAAAAATCAATTTATGAACTAGAATTTGAGTACACGTTCACCCATATCAATAAAAAAAAAAGATGAGTGCTAAATTTTACATGAAGTTGTAAGAGAGGATTGAATACCTTTTGTAAGTTTTAACATTATACTTTTCTGTAGATAACAATCAAGTGAATGACGAAATTTTATAAATAGTGGATATTTCATTGATGTTTTCAACCACATCATCATCTCAAGTTGAATTGTTTGAGGACTTTGAAAGGATAAATGTTGCTAGAATTATTTCGGTGTTTTGGATATTTTTAAATACCATAAAACTTTCCACGTCAATTGGCGTTAACTGTAAATGAAACAAATATTCCATCGTCATGTGAAAGCCAGCGGCAAATCCCATTGAGCTCAAACATAAGACTTCGAACATTACACCGTTTTTGTATAGTAAACTCATGGCCCACTTTATGAGAAACACCACAGAGCCAACAGGCTACTACAACCATCAAAGGAGTTTAAAACTTCATTATAACTTTCATTTCAACCGATATACTGGCGCAACTGTGCTTTTCTGTGACAGTGTATGAGCTCGAGTTCACATTGGGCATGGTAGTACTCGTGTCGACGTACTTTGCGGTAAGAACACAGTCAAACCTCAAGAGACTTCCCCCATCTGTTGTTGTAGTAGTAGGGTTTTAGGAGCATTAATGACTAAGACTACATTGCTCCGTAAATTGTGTGTATTCTGTGGTCGATTTTCTGTTTCCTGGACGAAAAACTCGAGTTTCCGGGAGGAAAATCATGCTGCCCTCGCCTAAAATCGACTAAATCAAGTTGTGAAAAAGGCCCATAGAAATTCCTCATGTCATCGATGGGACTCGAACTCAGGTCTTTTCCATCAGTGTGGAGAGGAGAGAAATTCTACCAACTGTACTACCCACTAGGGCCTTCCCCCATCTTCAATAGCTTTCGCTTTCACTGGACCTCATTCCAATTGAACATGTTTGTGACATTAAAAGGGTCATCTGACATCGGCAAACATCGCCATCTACTATGCAAGAATTGCAAGGCACTGTCCAATATGGAATCGTTGTTGTGTTGCAAGCAAAAGGAGATCCAGCATGATAGTAGGGAGGGATACCTAATAAGTGAGTACGAGTGTATTAATCATATGAGTAATGTTATGTACAGTATACACAGTTACAATATGTGTCAGATGCTTGTCTACATATCCGTGGGACATGTAGACAAACATCTACTCGTTTTATCTCCTTGTCGAAGACCGTACCAGTTCAGTGTATGAGACACTTCTAATTAAGTTCGTAACTGCTTTGTTTTTTTTTTTTTCAAATTAGACAAAAATCAAGAGTGTAAAATCGGATGACCTCGATGGCCAAATGTAATTGGAAATTAGCAGTCATCCAACGCATCACAGAAGTGACATGAATACACGAGCCGTGTGCGTTGTAGCACTGTCCAGTTTGAAGATGCGCAAATCGTGCTCAGTTAAATATGCAGTGAAGGGGTACAAAAAAAGTATTATATTAGGGTCACCCGTAATTGATTACATCTACCCATATACGTATTTTGTCTGTTAACTGCGTGTGTTCTCTGGTCGATTTGCCTGTTTGCTAGACGAAAACAATCCCAGTTTCTGGGTGGGGGGAACCTTGCTATTAGCATTAGCATTAGCATTAGTAGAGGCATATGATGCAAGAAAGCAAGCTTATTCAGCATCAGCCAAAAAAAAAAAAAAAAAAAAAACCCTCTCCCATTTCACCCCTCCGTTCGTTCGAAATACCTGTCCAGTTGAGCTTTAAATTTGTTTAGGCTATCAACTTCAACAACAAGTGATGGAAGTCGGTTCCACCAACCAACCACCCGCTGGCCAAAGGCAAATTTCCGCACATCTATCCGACATCCGTCCTTCCTCAATTTGAATTTATGCCCTCTGAGGTGATTATTCTGAGAAAGATGAAGAATCCCATTGGCATTGAGCATGCTCAAACCATTCAAAGCCTTATACACCTCTATCAGATCACCTCGCCGGTGCCTAGTCTCCAGACTCTGTAATTTGCAAAACTTAAGCCTTTCTTCGTAAGAGCAACCCTTTGTTCCATTTACTAATCTTGTTGCCCTTCTCTGTACCCATTCCAGCAGCTCTACATCCTTCTTGAAATGAGGCCTCCAGACCTGTATACAGTACTCAAGATGTGGCCTAACCATTGCCTTATACAAGGGAATAATCACCTCCTTATCCCTGCTAGAAAAATTCCTGTATATCATTGACAAGACACCATGAGCTACTCTTGCAGCTCGTCTGCACTGCTCAGAGAACTTCATATCTGCCTGCACAATTACCCCCAGGTCCTTTTCATTCTCCACCACTGTCAGTGTAGTACCGCAGAGTTGATACATTGCTCTGGGGTTACTGTTACCCATATGTAGTACTTTACATTTGTCAATGTTAAACTTCATTTGCCACCTCTCAGCCCATCTGTTCAACCTTTCCAGATCCTGTTGCAGCAGCATAGCGTCAGTAGTGTCCTTAACGACCCTGCCAACCTTTGTATCATCTGCAAACTTAGACATTAAACTTGATATCCCATCATCAATATCATTCATAAACACCGAAAACAACAATGGACCCAACACTGAACCTTGAGGAACTCCACTAATAACATTAGTCCACGTTGAGCAGTGTCCATTGATTACCACTCTCTGTCTTCTGCCACTCAACCATCCCCTTATCCATAGCAGCAATTTGCCTCCAATGCCACACTGCTCCAATTTGTGCAGCAGTCTTCCATGTGCAACAGTATCAAAAGCCTTTCTAAGATCCAAATATATAATATCAAAGTTATTCCCTGCATCCAGTTCTTTTGTGACTACATCATAGTATCCAATCAAATTGGTCAGGCAAGACCTGCCCTTAACAAAACCATGCTGCGTCTGAGCTATAACTGAATTCCTGTCTAGATGATCCTGCAGTGCTTCTTTAACCAGTGCCTCCATTAATTTACCTGGAACAGAAGTTAAACTAACAGGTCTATAATTACTTGTGTCAGCCTTTGATCCTCCTTTGTGAATTGGGGTTACATTTGCACATTTCCAGTCTATGGGTACCTCCCCTGAGTCAAAAGAAGCTCTCATAATTATGGCTAGGGGTTTGCATACTTCCTTTGCTGCCTCCTTTAATATAACTGGATAGATCCCATCCACCCCAGGTGCCTTTTTTATGTTTATCCTCAATAATCTCTCCTCCACTTTCCTCTCAGTTATTACAAAATCATCCAGCTCACTGCCAATGTTTACTTTACCTACATCATTCTCCTTCCTGAATAACTCCTCATGCGTGAATGTAGATGCAAAATACTCGTTTAGATTGTTAGCCACCTGAGCAGGATCCTCAACTGTTGAACCATCAATGTCCAGTGGACCAATCTGATTCATCCCTTTCCTTCTCGAGTTCAAGTATGTAAAGAACTCCTTTCTGTTTTTCTTTGCATCCTTTGCCAAGGATTTTTCGTAGTCTGCCTTTGCCTGCCTAATCTCCTTTGTGACTTGGTTACAGACCAACTTATATCTATCATAGGCTTCCATGTCACCCATTAATTTGTATGTATCCCATGCATTTTTCTTCTCTGCCACATGTCTCATTAGTCCATCTGACAACCATTTAGGCCTAAACCTTGAACAATATTTCTTAGTTGGTATGTAAAGCCTGGTAGCCTCCAAGATTAGTTCCTTGAATGCTTCCCATTTTGAGTTTGCTGTTGGTAACATCATCAGTTGGTCCCACTGTATAGAATTTAATTACTGTCTCAGACCATCATAGTCGCCTTTACGAAAACAAAAACCCTTCCCTTTACCTCTGATGGTAGTTACCTCCTTGAGTAAATCCCACTTCAACACACTGTGATCACTGCCACCTAGTGGTTCATTTATCTGCAGGTTCTTAATGCATGAAGAATCACTACTGATAATCAGATCAAGAGTATTGCTCCCTCTTGTTGCCTCACGAACATGCTGATGTAGAAAACAATCATCCAATAAATCCACAAAAGCCTTGCTAGTGTGCGAGTGACCAACCCACAGATTCCAGTCAATATCTGGGAAATTAAAATCCCCCATTATAAGACTCTCTGATTTACTGGCCCACTCTATTTCCCTGTACAATATCTTATTATACTCATCAGAGTCATTACGCCTATAGCACACTCCTACTCTCAATTTTGATTTCCCTATGCTTATGTCACACCAAACTGACTCGACACTGCCCTGTCCATCGATGTCAACTGGCTTCACTTCCTTTGACTTTATGTGTTTCTTAACTAATAGCATAACCCCTCCTCCCTTCCTATCCTGTCTATCCTTTCTGTAGACGTTGTACTCCCCAAATTGCAGTTCTGCATCCCTTATATCTGTGTGACACCACGTCTCTGATATCCCAACAATATCTGCCTTTGATGTTTTGAGCAATACCTCAAATTCATCAAATTTATTTACCAAACTCCTAGCATTGGTGTACACGCAAGTATACATGCACCTGTTTCTATTCTTAGCTACCCTAACACAACCCATGTGTTTACTTGTAACGCAATGACTACCAGCAGTCTCTGAAATATTCTGCATCTTGTTTTTCAGACTACGCCTGAGACCGACTAACTCAGATATGGAGTGAAAAAAGCCTATTAAAGTTCCTCGGGTCGTCGACGGGATTCGAACGTGCCTTTTCCACCCGGTGTTGTGAACGGGTACAGAATCATAACATGTTAAGGCTCAAATCAGACAGTTCTCAAAAAAAGGTCTAATTACTCGTCTTTGTGATATCGCGCACCAAACCAACCTTTTGATCATACAGTGGCCAAATCTCGTGTATCAGATCTTGTACTACAAAATAAAATGTGGCATATTTTGTTACAGACAGAAAATACTAATTTATAATATAATAGATCCTGATTTTTCATAAAGTTTAAGACCAAAGGAGAGAATTTATAACTGTAACTTACTTTGAAATGAAATCTAATTAACTCTTAATTAACGCAAACTTAAGAAATCATCACTCAGTGGCTTCTATGCTACAGATTCTCCTTTCACTGAATATGGATGAAACTGCTTGTGATTTCTTTTTTTCGTATGAACCATAATTACAAATTGGAAGAAAGCTGGAACTCATAAGAAACAAATATTGCAATCCGCACGTAGAAAGTGGTTCAATAGAATCTCTTTTTTCTTTTTTTCTTTTTTTGAGCTCTCAAGTGTTTGTAATCCTCGATTCTTGTCGGAAGCATCTGTGGTAAGCACCCAGCCGAAAACTAATAAATCCTTGCAAAGTTTGATAAAATGTACATACGTAAGTTGAACTGACTTATTTTTCCTTTTTATTTTATTTTTCTCCCAAGATGATCGCGGATTTGTTGTTGAGTATTCGGGGGCATTATTGAAGACAATGAATAGAAAGTCTAGGAAAGAAAAAATCTTTTGTTGTTATGTTTACCAAGAAAACAAAGGAGAAAAAGAATTTGCCGAACAACTGCGACCATAGAACTTAAGACCAATAATCCCAAGTTCGTGTATTTGCCACTTCGTAGCACATCTGAAAGATTGAAAAGTCTTCATAATGAAGCCCTGGTTTAAAATCTATCACAGTTGTATTTTTTTTTTTGTAAAGATTGTTGTTGTTGTAGTAGAGTTTTAGGAGCATTAGCGACTAAGGTCATATTGTGTAGTATTTTGGGTCTTACAATGTCCGAACTACAAGCACATGAAATACATTGAATCGTTATTTTTCATAAGGATGCAGACACGTTATTTCCGAATTAGACCTTACAATACGTTATAAGCTAAATTTATAAAATAAAAATGCATATCATTAATACAATACCAAAATAAAGAGAAGATATGTAAGTAGTTGTTAGAATGAAATTTTATCCAGGAGAAAAAAGCCAAAGTTAAGTACATACTTTGGTTATGCCCATCATTCTACTGATGGATGCAATTTGTTCGTAGTTAGTCCAAGTTTTTTCAGAGTTATTAGGAAATAATAAAACATAATTGAGTATCTGTAGATGGATTAATGGATGGATATTTATTTTATTACAGTAATTGTAATACACAAAAGGAGAGACAATCCTTTTGGCATTTCTTGCAATCAAACCTACAAAAATGGAAATGAAAAGTCTCTTTCAAATTTCAGGGGAGGATTTATCCCTCCAGATCCTTCATTTTGTTCATGTTGCCGCATAAGTGAAAAAAGAACAGAAAAAGAAACTAAAAATGATGAAATTGAATCTTTTGTAGGAACCATTTTATTCGAATCGAATTTAAAAATTTTTTTTATTTTTTATCTTTTTTACGATAAAATTCTTTGCTTTACATTTGGGATCAATATTAGAGTCTCCAGAAGGGAGTCATCCATAGATGATAAAGGAAACAATCGAATCCTCTAAGAAATTTATTGCACGGTGTCCCACGCAGGCTTTTTAAAATATCCGCAAACCTTTATAGCAGTGTATGACTGGTAAATAATTCTATTCTAAGAAAGAAAACTGCTAGCTGCTTACAATATTTCCTCCCTCTCTTTCACTCCTACGCGTTCTATGAACATCTATTGTAGAAGCAATCTTGTAATTTATGTTTTGCTTGTGGAAGTTTAAAAACATCATCAAAACACACCCCACTGTAGACATGGACACTGCCAAAACTACAAACCTTAATCACACAACAGCCATTTACCGCAGGAATCTTGACAGAAAACCGATATCCTCAAGATTTATCGCAATATCTTACCAAACTGTAATGGCCCCGATTTTTTCTTTGGAATTTTTTTGTAAGAATGTTTCTGTTGTAAAGGAACATTCAGAGTGATGAGGCATGAGTATGTGAAATGTTTTCACAGGAATATTATGTCACTAAAAGGTAGCAATCAATTGTTGTCACATTTATTGCCATCCGCGGATTTTTATTATAATCGAAAGATGATTCCAAGTCATTTTGAGTGCGGCGAAATGCTTTAGTCTTTTTTAAAATAGCTACACAGCATCTACAGAATAACATTTTTATGTTGATCATCTGTTTTCCTAAATCAACCTACTATAAATGTTTTGTCTTTTGCAAACTATTGTTGAAAGCATGCGTCAAATAGAATTTAGAACTGACTTCTCTATCAAGTTCAATAACGCTGTCAAATGGAACATGTGTCTGTACTACTATAAATATTCTACTTGTATCCTTCATTTTAATACAGTATTTGAAATTCGAAAATGCTCAACGTTTTAAACCTTTTAAACTCCATTTTTTCACTAATTAATTTCATTCAATTTCATCATACAGTATTTAAAAGTTTACGAAAATATTTTACTACCACAGAGCCGACGCCCAATATATTAGAGAGTACTACATTCTTGTTGACGTTTAGAATAAAACTTTGAGTATTCGTTATCGAGGCAAAGTTAAGTAGCTAAGTGATCTCCTTCAATCTTGCTTGAGCAAGTAACAGATATCCTCCAAGTTAACTCTTGTGGGTAGCACAGTTGGTATAAACGTCGTCCTCCAGACAGCCAGCGGTAAACACCTGAGTTGGATTCCTGTCAACTACACCAAACAATTTTATCGGTCTTTTTCACAACGTGGCTAAGTTAGTCGTTTTCGGGCGAGAGTAGCATAGTTTTTCCTCCTGGAAACCCAGGTGTTTCTTCCAGCAAGTAGCAAACCGACCACAAACACATGCAATTTACAAACATATTACATACGGCGCAATATGGCCCAAGTTTCTGATACGATTAAAACCCTACAACAACAACAACCAAGTTAGCCCTTTGAACCTTGTTTTGATACTATATGCGCAAAGTTCGATCCGACAGGTATGCCCTTTGCTATGAAAGGACGCACCTAGAAAAGGACACGTCTAGATAAACAACTTAAACCGGAATCGGACAGGTGGTTTAAATGTTTGTCTAATTTCTGCTTATGGGGCTCAATAAACCATTTAACATTGCGTAAATAATCTACAGTGAAGTGTTAGTAAAATTTGTTTATTTTGGTGTTTGAAACACTAAAATAAATAAATTTTATGTTATATAAAAAAATTTATTTTTTATGAATTTTATTTTTCATTTGTATTATTTTATTGCTTTAAATTTTAAGATTTTTAAAAGTTTTAAATTCGCACCTTTTACAAAATGGCTTTCGAAACATCTAATAAACTGAAGGTTGCAAAATATTGAAATAGATAGCGCAGTTCGTTGTTTCCTGGGTTTATTATTGTGGAATCTAATGTTTGTAAAAATAGCAAGGTCTCTTACTGTCTTTTACATATTACTTAAATTCTTTCTTTGATCTCTAAAAAAACTAGAATTTTTTAAATATTTATCCGTCGCCTTAAGAAGTTCCTACAAATGTAACAGTTATTAGGTTTCTCTTCGCCTTCTCTTAATGGACAGTAATGCATTCCTTCACAACGAACTCATTATGCTGATTGCAGATACCCGAAACAATATTTGCATCCCACAGATACCATGTTTTCATCAAGCACGTTTGTATCGTCCATTGTACATTTATTTGTGTTGTACTCTAGCAAACTTAATTAGATTTATTATGTCCAGTAGTTTAAAAATCCCTTCTGGTAAACGCAAGGATAAAATTGCTCTCTCTTGTAATATCTTTTCTAGAAAACAGCTCCAATAAACGTAATTGCTTGGAAAGATAAATTACTTGTTCTTCTTCACTAGTACTTTGGTAGCACGGAGTTTTAATCTTAACCAGTTATCGTGATAAATTTCTTTCCTTGAAACTTTTGCACAAATGTTTGCTCTAATTATTTTACTGAAAAATAAAGCCACTCCACAAACACAATGCTTTGATGATTTCTTTGGTACAAAGTAATTACTTTTCAAGTTGCGTGAGGTTTTGCGACCTAAATCAACATTTCAGTAAATGTATTTAACGAAAGACAAAATTAAATTATTTGTAAAGAAGAAAGGTTTTTAACTTCTACACGTTAAGTAAAAAGCTTCAACGGGGATACTTATCAGAATCACATAAGCCGACCAATCTGAGAACCATTTACTTGGCTGAAACGCTTAAACCCTTCTAAATATAACTAACTGGATAGCTGTTTTAAGGAGGAGGAGGAGGCGGAAATTATAAGATTTTACATGACGGATTGATTTTTATTCGAAAATAGTTTTACTTAGCATTTACCTTAAGAATCTTCTAGATACCTTATCAACATGTCCAAATGTAATTTCCGGAAAGTTTAGCATCTTTTTCCTACTTTTATACTTTTAAAGTGTTTTTTTTTTAACTTATTACCATCTGCTTATCAGCGGATTTTGTCCCCTATCACAGGAAAACAGTAGTGTATCCCAGAAGCGAACAAATGTCTCAAAATGGATCTCATAATGAAGCTTTAATGGCGTTCACTAAAAGCGCAGTTTTAATATGCTATTAAAGTCCCTGTGCTTACATCTAAGCGTCTCTTTATCGCTTATTACATAACCCTTAAGATTTATGGATATTGAAAATTCTCAAGACAAAAGTACCTGTCATTTTCTTTATCTGATAAATGACTCCCTTTACTAGGTCGCACTTCATTAATGACAGCATAAAAATTATCTAATAGCGGTTATTACGCAAAGCGAAGACTTCTGCTTGATTTCGGTATCTCGCTAATACTTGAGCTGGCTTCATTTTATACTGTTTGCAGTATTCGGAGGTCGATATACCACCTACGTTCCAGCAACACAGATCTGTTAGAGACAGCAGATTTATTTAATTTCAAACATCCTTTCAAAAAGAAGTTTAAAAATTAAAAGGTTAAATTAAACTCCTGTTTTAAATAATTCATCTTTAAAGTCATTACAATACATAATTTTTCTACGACAGATCGTATTTCTGTTAGTTTTTCTCTTTGGCATTGAACGAGGCAGTAATTTCTGCGAAATACTACATCTATAATATCCCATTTCGCATTATCAAAGTAGCATTGGAAAGTTTATTTTTTTACATTTTAAATTGTCTGAAATGCAAACTCACACAGACTCAATCGCAGCGCTTTGGTTTACATTAAAATTTAGATTATAAATTAAGAATTTGTTAAAGTATGAACAAATAAATGCCTTTTAAAGTTCATTTTATTGATTATGATATTGTGAAAACCGTAACTTCCATTATAAACCTTCATGTGTAAACTGCGCATTTTTTTTATAAATATAAATATTTAATTGGGCTCGTTGTACGCGAAATAATTCACTAAAGTGAATTTTCTACTAATAGCTTTCCTGAAACACTAGCGGCGCTGCTGACTTCCGACTACAGATCTGCAAGTCTTCTGCTTTTTTAACTCGCTTCTTTCACATTAGGATACTTTTAAAGTTGGCTGCTTTGATTTCACATATAAATAATTACTTTTTCTTATAGAAAATTTTTCCGATAACCATTATAGCATCAACGATTTTCTTGCAAGCGATTATTAGGCGACGAAATTGATTCCCGAAGGCTGTTTAGGTAAGTAAGAAAAGATATTTTTAACTAACATTTCTAATGCGTTTTATATAAGCGTAAGAATTTTATTATTAGTCTTATCGCCCAATATTCTGGAAAAGCATCCTTATCTCACGTCACTAAGTCTGTGATTTATGTTACCATTATCTAGAAAAACTTTGAAAACATTTGGAGTCGAACATTTATTGCCAAAAAGGATAGGCCTAGCAAAGGCACAGAACTTTATCACAAAGCATCTATTTCCTCAAGAATGGAACAGGATTTAAAAAAAAAAAAAAAAAAGATAAAGCTAGTAAAGTATAAAAAAAAAAGGGGAGAATTGTGGCGTCTTCTGAGTAATGCTAACATCAGATGTCCAGTTTAGGTACGAAGATCACGTATGTTCTCGATATTATTACAGAGTTGGAATTGCACACGTTTTCTTTAAAGTGGAAAATGGCAGTAAGTTGCATCTGGGGTTCATTACCACTTTGTATCTATGGCATACAGCTGATATTCTTCTATATGTTTACAATAGATGCATATAACGCTTGATAGTCACGTACTACAAAAAGTTTCTTTTTTAAAATTGTTGTTTAAAGAATGCATTTCAAAAGCTTTTATTAAAACTTTCTGAGTATCAAAAGTTGATGTAAGAAGAAGTAACTGTACGACTGGGTTTCGTAATTTTTTTTTTTTTTTCCCTAATACTTAAATTCACACAAAATGCTTGCATGTTTGATGTATTATTTAGCAAATACGTTTTTTTTTAAAGTAAGCATCTATAGGATAAACTAAAAATTCTTGACGTTTGGATTAAAATAGATTTACTCTTTCGGAAGAAAGTGTTAAGCCTAATCCTATTGGAAAGATTTACTTCCATCATTCAAGGTAATGAACAACAGGCAAAGCAAACATTCCAGAAACAAACTGCTGGAGAAATGGGAGCCCGAAAGTGGTGAATGTGAATTAGTATTCAGTGAGACATATTTAGATAATGCCGAGATATCCGTAGAGACTGTACGAGCAAATGAACGCTACTATGACACGCAGACGAAGAGCGGAATTCGAATGAACACGAAAAGTTCGGTCGTATACGCCATTATCTGAACTGTTGCCCGAGTCACAAAGTGTTGGCAAACATGTTAATTGCTTGAACGCCATTAGCGGTCACTTGGATCCGCACATTTGCGTTATTCCACAGTTTCTACACGTGCCCTTAACTTTCCGGAGAGCATTTGCGTGTTCAAGGAATCGTGGGAAATGTGGATGAGTGGTTTGTAGAGCAGAAGATTTTGGGTTTGTTAACAACGGCTATGGGCCCTCAAAAAGTAAGAAGAGGTGCGCAGTGGTTTTATTAGATAACTAAGTCTGAGTTTGCCCTACTTGGTAACGTGCCAGTGCGATAAGTGTTTACAGCCTTAGAAAAATGCAAATAAACTTTGTGTCGAATTTTCTGCAACCGATGTTTATATGGCTAAAAGTATCCTTTACGTATCAGCAAACTTATGATATTTATTTATTTATATTTAAATACATTATGGAAGTTTATTGTTCGTATGTTTTTAACTGATAATATACGTTCGGAAGCCAAACGATAGTTTAAAACTATCGTCTGGCTTCTATTCGTATGTTTTTAATTGGTGATAATATACAGCGTTTGGAAGCCAAACGATAGTTTTAAGGTATCTTTTGGCTTCCAATGTATTAGTATACTACTGGCATTCTTACTGAAATCGATAATTAATTTTACACAAAAAGGCAAAGATTTTTGTCTTTAACAGTTGCAGATTTTAATTAACCCAATTTTGTAATCATATCGATAATTGTATCTAACAAAGGAATGGGGCACGTTCTAATGACGTGTCATATTAATAAGTGACAAAAGCACAAGGCTTAGGTGGCGTTTCATCTGAGCTTAGTGAAAGGAAAAATGTCGCTGCATTTTTTTACCTTTTCCTTTACAACTTGTAAGTTTAGCAGCGGACTGGGGTTCTTCATGTTACTTGATAAATGTGTTAATTAACCGTATCCAACTACGACCGCTATCTAGGAATAATTAAAATTATTTTTCTGGAGGTGATGCGAAAATCTTTTGCTCATATTTAAAATAGTTTCGCCCACTACAAGAGGTCTTAAGCGATGAAATGACAATATCAGCTTCCAAAGGAGGCCTCCGGTTACGAGAGATTTTTTTTTTTTTTTTTCATTTAGCGAAAAATCAAGCGGATTACGCGTAAGAAATTTAAAAATTTGCTAAGAGAAGAGAAAGAATTTTACTTAGCAAATATTTATTTCTTATAACAAATTTTGTTTACCCATCCGTCTGTTCTTTCTGTATTTCCCTGTATACTACCCGTCTGTAATTGTGCAATAATCTACATTTGTTACTGTAGCAAAAGAGCATAAATCTTGATTGGCCTCGCGCATGCGTAATATAATTACTTAGTAAACTCGTCTGCAGTTCTTTGTAAATGGTCGATTTCAGTTCGTTTGATTATTTTTATTTTCTTTTTGAATTTTTCAGATTTATGAAAGATCACAATGTTTTTCGTATTATCACAAGAGCAGGTATTCATAAAATAAATTTTATATCTGTTTTAAAAGAACAGATGCTAAATCAGGAGTGATAGGAAATACAAATTTCCCATCATTCTTCGCGCACTTTGGAAGGAAAATTTTAATTCTTTTTTTGTTCAGCAAAATAGGCAAACCGGCCATAGAACACACGTAAAATAATCTATAATTTTTATACCTTGTTTTACGTATAATTTACTTATAATTTATGAATTTAGATTATCATTTATTTATTTCGGACTAAAATTGTATACTGTAATTTTTTTTCTATTAATTAATAAAATAATATCGTACAATTTTATTTCATTTACTTGGACTATTCTTTTCTGAGTAAAAATTGCAATATTGTAATTTGTAAAATCGATAAGAATAAATTTTCCCCTTATTTTAGCCCTGTGTAGCCTGGTGTGATAATGAGATCTGGTAATCTGATGATGAGATGTGACATAGATCCCGAAACATCACCTCTGTAATAAGTTTAGAATTAGATCAAAAGCAGTTAATTAATAAACTAACTTTGTATTATCCACGTGCAAAAAAGGAAATTACTCGGAACACGATATTGGCAATTCCAGCTTCCAGAAGTTGCAGAAGCGTTTGTATCGAGGGGTTTGGTTTTTTTTTCTTTTCAGCTCGCATCAGTGACTTAGACCATATTGCGCAGTATATCGTGTCTGTAAATTGTGTGTTCTGTGCGCGATTTGCCGGTTTGCCTGAAGAATTACTCGATTTTCCTGGAGAAAAAAAAAACATGGCTACCCTCTCCTGAGACCGAATAACTCGGCCACTTTGTGAAAAAGGCCCAAAAAATTCCTTGCGTCATTGACTCGATTCGAACTCGGGTCTTTTCCACCTGGGGAGAGAGGATGGTATCTATACTAACTGTGCTACCCACGATGGCTGGAATTGTGTGTTGCACAGCGTCCAGTAGTGTAGGGTTAGTATTAGTAGTGGTAAATAATGCAAGAAAGCAAGCTTATACAGAATTAGCCAAAAGAAAAGAAAAAACGCAAATCCCATTTCACTTATTCGTTCTCTCCAATAGCTTGTCTAGGTCTTCCTAGAATGTATTTAAACTATCAACTCCCACAACGACAGATGGAAGTCTGTTGCATAAAGGCAAACTTCTGCACATCAATTCTGCAACGGTCCTTCCTCAATTTGAATTTGTGCCCTCTCGTGTGTGGTCTGAGCAAGAGGAAGGATCTCATCATTGAGCTTGCTCAATCCATTCAAAGGCTTAAACACCAATCAGATCACCTCGCAGGTGCCTAGCCTCCAGAGGTTGCAGTTTGCAGAAAAGGGTTTTAGCTGCATCATCTACTTAGGCCATATTCCTCTATATATAAATGTCCGTAAATTGCGTGTGTCCTGTGGTCGATTTGTGTTTGCTGGCCGAAAAACCCTAGTTTCTTGGAGAAAAAAACCATACTACCTTCGCCTGAGACCGACTAACTCAGCCACGTTGTGAAATAGGCCCATAAAAATTCCTGGTTCATTAACGGGATTCGAGCCCGGACCTTTACCATCCAGTGTGGGGACGACGGTGTTTATATGCATTGTGCTACATCCGGAGACAGTGTAGGGGAGACCGTATCAAAAGGGATCCATCTTAATAGGCGATAAGCGTTATCATTTCTCAAAATGAAGCTCAGTCCCCGAACGTTTTGCTCAAAACTCGTGTAAGAAAAGAAATTCATCAAATTAGCAGAAACGTTCCGAGAACTACGAAGTATACAAATATACGAGGTCTCACAATAAAGCAACCAGATTTCTTAACCTTTCTTGTCTCGCCTCCCTTTTGATCTTCTAACATCTCTGCATCCTCCTTTTTAGAAAATATTCACCTATATTTTTAAAGGGTTTTGTCAAAAAAAATGGTTGGTAATATATTTATTTATTCAAATCTACGTAATGGCCAATTTTGTATTAAACAACAGAAATATAAAATATAAAGAAAACATATTTGAATTGAAAAATTTCTGGCTCATTATCCTCTGAAAAATGCAGTTCTCCGGCAAAAAATTCTAACAATTTCGACAAATGCGCTTTTATAAACGTTCAAATCTGAAGAAATAATGCTTGGCTCAATATTCTTTGTGGAGTTTCAGATTCGTAATGGACAATTTCAGTGCTATAGAAAAAAAGTCAGTTTTCCATAAGGCCTTGCTATCTTTTTTTTTATCTCTGCTCTGTTTTCCTTTTGGATGACCTTTATTTTTCCATTTGTTTCTCAATCATAGTGGACGACCAGTTACGCTTTTTGTTTCTGGAGGGTTGGGCTCTTCCAAAATCCTTTCTTTTCTATTCAGTTGTTCGCCACAGACATTTTTCGACACCATCTTGGCACACATCTTTGCTATCAGACGTCGTACTTACATGGGTATTAAAAATCTTAAAGTGCGATTGCACATGCTTATCAGTTCCATCGAATTTAATTTATATTCTGGAAAATCCTACCAAAATTCTTTAAAATGAAACCTTCTAAACCGATATGTCATTTAATATCTTTTATAAAACCCTTTGTGTACTTTAACTGTTCACATTGAATATTTCCACCATTTGCACCAAATTTCTTCGAGTTTCTAAAGCTGCAAACATTCAAGGAGATTGATTACTTCATTGATTGCTGAAGTTTTGTTTGTAACCCAACCACAGCAATTTGCATGACATTAAGAGATGTTTACTAGAACTGCAGCATTTTCTGCATACCGTATCGTGTTATGCAAATTACTATAGTTAGGTTAAATGCAGAGTGGCCCTTTCGTTCTAAGTTATTCAAATTCTGTTATTTTCAGGACGAAGCTTTAATTAGGTCTACTCTCTAAATAAATAGTTCATTAGAAATGCAGATGCATTGAGTTCATAATTGCTGCTCGTCCACGGATTTTGCTGGATGAAAAACGAGTTTTTCATCCAGCAAAATTATAATGAGTGTAACTTTTTTATTTTCGGCCAGAAAGTATTAGAGTATATTTTTTATGATGACAACCTATTTTCCATCATAAAAAGTTAGAACTCATAAAAAAAATATCTCCGATGAAATGATTTATGGTTGTAACTGGACGTTTTACACCATTGCACAAAAGAATATGTAAGCCGCACCGTAATCCTTGCTTATTCTGTTCATACTCCTTTTGTATAATGCTTGTTAATCCCATAACATTAACTAATATATCTTAATAACAGTTATATTAATACCTAAACGGCTGGTGGATCCCAGCACCCAGATGTAAGTTCCCTCTTCAGTTTCCCAATCATAATAATCCCTTGGCTTCTGACCGTGATGAATTCTGCTATATTGTCGCTTGTATATAATCCTCACACTGTAATAAAGACCATTAATTAACGTACCATTATCTTTAGAAATCGCTTTGGAAAGACACTGAAGATATTGGTATTGATAAAAAAAAAAATCACGAAGGAACAACTTCAGTATCCTCATCTATTTTAAAATGCACCCCATTCTGCCTAATTTGAAGATATGTATACCTCATTAACTGTTTGTATTCAATATATTACGTCTTTATATAATCCTTCTTTAAATTTACATAAGCATTTTAGTCCCTACAGACTCGACTGTTCCAGTGGTTAATTACTGTTTAGTGACAAGAAAGTTTTCTTGTTTATCTAGTGAGAAATTATCCTTTCTTAATTTAAATCTGTCCTCTTGGTGATCCCTAAGAAAGAAAAAATCTTTCTTCTTTTATTTCCACAACAACTCTTTAAAACCTTAATTTACCATGAGTTAAATTGTGGCTCTCGTGGGATTCTTTAATGAGACAGCAATAACTGCATGTTAACTCCTTGGATTTAACGTATACGCGCAGTCACGCCTTGTGGCCTTGGTTACTTCGGCTCATATTCCAAAATAATCCGACAAATCCATAGTCATAGTAATCTCCTTTAGAAAATGAAAGCAAGCAGTCTACTCCTGACAGTAAGCTATTTGTTTGGGAAGTTGACATTTTAATACACCCAACATGTATGAATCTCAAGATTGCACTTTAAAATGCCGATCGTATGTTTTTGTTCAGAAACAATCTACCATAATCTAAATTATTTTGTAATCTTTTATCCTTGTTGGCAGCGGTCTTTGAAATGGGTTGGATAAACCCTAAAACTTAGGTTTTCATTTCGCCAGACTAGAATACGCCCAAATTCTCCTTTTGTTAATTATGATCAATCAAGGGTATGCGTATATGTTAATTGCCGAAGAAATTCAGGCCATTGGGCGTCATTGTATCTATAAGTTGCTTTTATTCTGTGACCATTTTGCCTGTTTTCTGGACAAAAATCTTAAAAGATTTATGACCAAAATTATTTCGAATAATTTCTTGTTGTGTATAAAAATTAAATTCTAATTTGGAAGGGATTTTATTGTTAGCTGATGCGATCCAAAGAATCTTTTAAATAAATACCTGTGAGATTGTTATTATTTTAAAGCATTCAGATGGATTGTTTGGAGTAGTCATTGAAAAATTGTCCTGTTGGTGCTAAAATACCCTTATCAGATCGTGTCTTTGCAAATGGAAAATTATGTGATGAAGAAAAATTTAATAATTATGGTACTTGGTTGAAGTAATAAGGCTGATAGTGTTACGTGGTTCGGCCTCGCTAGAATATATACCTAATTTCTTATTCTGTGTATATACTTTAATGCCAAAAGTATTAAAGTATGTTTCAAATCGTTTTTTATCGATATATTTAATTAACGTGTCGGCCACCTTTGCTGTATTTTGGTCCAGTCCTTCGACACCGAAACCAGTTCAGCTGCTGATTCCAGTTCATTCCAAAAGTATTCCTAAAGTCAGCGCTCTAGGCAGGTCAAACAACGTAGTCTTCAAACCAAGACCCTACAAGCTGTGCAGGATGACATGGATCCTTCATGGTAGTGTAGTGGTTCTTCAATTGTCACTCATTTAGAGAAGTCTGGGTGTTATTCCCACTGGAGGAATTTTTAAAGGCTTCCTCCATCGAGGCAGTGTTTAGCCGATTTCAG